>NC_050579.1:226751513-227051513 GCF_011100635.1 Trichosurus vulpecula | reverse complement strand
AACACTTATTTATTAATTAATTGATGGATTACCCTAGGTCACCCAAATAGTAAACAGCAGATCAGATTGAGTCTAGGTCTTCAGTCTCTAATTTCCAAGTCCGCCACCTTTTCCATAAGACACATTGACTTTCACCCAAAAGTTGGCCACTCCATGATGCATTTTCTTGGCCTTAGTAATTCAGGAAACCAGCATGTAAGGTATCAGAAGGATTATGATATGCATTGGTGGAAGGAGGACCCAAGATCATGAAATCACAGACTTTCTGAAATATTAAAGCACAGTGAATGAATTTTTGACTGAATGAGTACTTTGAAACCCCTTGAGTTAGTGATTTCAGAAATGAGCAGCTAAGACAAAAAGCAGTTTCTTTTAGAGGACAAGGTCTATGGAGTTCCGATCTTGCAGTAGAACAACTCAGATGTCAACAAGTTCTTTTGACTAGTATTAACATGCAGCTATTAACACACTGCTCCATCAGTAAAGAACTTAGCATTTTATTAGCTTAAGTCAGCCCAACCACTCCTTATGCTGAAATGATGTTCAGGCCAGAATTTGTTGAATCCTGTGCCAGGACTAAGGCAGGTCTGCCAAACCCACTGTCAATGAGGTCAGATGCACTTGGCAGCTATACTGACCTACACTGTATTTTGAAGAAATTTGAAAATTGTAACATCAACATATAATTATTTTTTAACATATATTTGCTTCTGGTTTTGCACTCTGACTTTGAATTCCCCCCAACGTTCAGTACTGGGATCTCTTCTATTTTCTCTTTCCACAATCTTTTGGTGGTCTCATTAGATCCTATGGATTCAATAACATCTCTCTGTAGATGGCTGGCTTGCCTCTCTTTATATCCATTCCTAATCTCTCTCTTGGGCTTCAATACCATCTCATTAACAGCATGCTGGATCTCTCGACCTAGATGGGCATCTTTTAAAAAAAATTTAATACACATTTTTAACATTTTCTCTATTACTTTCTTTTTTGGGTGAAAATTTATATATACATACATATTTCAAATTACATGTAAAAATAATTTAAAACTTTTGTTTTTGAAAATTTTGAGTTCCAAAATTTCTTTCTCCCTCTTTCTTCTCTTCTTGAGACAGCAAACAATTAGATACAGATTATACGTGTGCAGTCATGCAAAAGTTATTTTCCATGTTGCAAAAGGAAACGCAGACTAAAAAAAACCCCAAGAAAAATAAAGAAGAATTTTAAAAGTATGTTTCAATCTACATTGAGACTCCATAAGTTCTTTTTCTAGAGGTGGATAGCATTTTTTTATCATGAGTCCTTTGGATCACTGTATTGCTAAGAATAGCTAAGTCATTCACAGTTGATCATTGTGCAATATTGTTGTTATTGTGTACGATGATCTCCTGGTTCTATTAATTTCATTACACATCGGTTTGTATAAGTTTTTCCGGCTTTTTCTGAAAGCATTCTGCTCATCATTTCTTATAGCACAATGATATTCCATCACAATCATATGTCACAACTTGTTCTGTTATCCCCCAATTTATGGGTATTCTTTCAATTTCCAATTCTTTGACACCACAAAAAGAACTGTTATAAATATTTTTGTACAAATTGGTCCTTCTCTCTCTCTCTCTCTCTCTCTCTCTCTCACTAGATAGGTATCTTAAACTCCATTGGAACTCACTATTTTCCCCTATAGAGCCAACTCTCATCCAATCTTTCTGATTTTTGTTGAATTCATCACCATTCATCCAATCACCCAGCTTCACAAGCCCGGAGTTATTCTTGACACTTGCTTTTCTTTCATGTCTTCTATTTAATCAATTGTCAAGTCTTGTCAATTCTACCTCTTAAACATCTTTCCTCTCTGTTTCCTTTTCTTCATTTCCGCTACTCTAATTCAGTACCACATTTTGTCTCTTGCCTAGACTAGTACATCGGCCTTAAAATTGATGTCTCTTCTTCCAGTCTTTCTCTCTTCCATTTCCCCACCCATTTTCCAGATAACTGCCAAAGTAATCTTCCTAATTCACAAATCTTATTATATTACTCTCTACTCAAAAATCTTCCATGGCTCCATATTATCTCAAGGATTAAATAGAAACTTCTCTGATATGGCATTTAAAATTCTTAACAATCTGGTTCCAACCTTTCTACATTTATTTCACATTCCTCTCCCACATTCTTCTCCTACATTACATCTAAATTAGCCCAATTGCCTTTCCTCAAACTCAGAGTCCAACTTCATCTTCCAAGCCTTTGTATATATACTCAGAATATATTCACTATTCATCTCCACCATCACCTTTTACTATCTGTAGCTTCCTCAAATGCTCAACTTGGGTCCTACTTCCTATGGAAAGCATTTCCCGATTCTTTTGCTTGTAAGTACTTTCTCTCTTCTCATGTTATCTTGTCTTTGTATATCTGCATAAATATTGCATGCCCCTAGTAGACTATAAGCATCTTGAGGGCAGGGATTATTTTTTTATTTAGTCTTGGTAAATCCAGAACCTAGCACAAGATCTTACAAGTACTTTTTGAATCCTATATGTGGGACTGCATATCATAATAGCAATACCTTACATTTGTATAGTGGTTTCTTGTACATGGATGTTTGCTATTGAGAGCAAGAACACTTAACTACTGTCTGCCTCAATTTCTTCATCTGTAAAAGGTGATATATATGTATATATATATATATATATGTGTGTGTGTGTGTGTGTGTGTGTATAAAACATTAAATATAATACAACATAATATATATATCATATAATATATGTAATATAACATGTGTGTGTATAAAATTACCTATCTTCCAGGGTTGTTGTGAGGATAAAATGACATTTTTAAAGTGCTTTGCAAACCTTAATTTATCATATATTGATAATTTATATCTAGCTCAAAAGAGGAAACTGAGGCCTCAAGAGAAGTGATTTTTTTCAAAGTCATCAGGGAAACTCAACGGAAGTATTTGAACCTGGATCCTGAGACTTCAAATCCAGTGCTCTTTTTTTCAACTATTTTCTCTAGGAGAATCTACTTAACTGA
The DNA here is from genome assembly GCF_011100635.1 of Trichosurus vulpecula. Taxonomy (NCBI): domain Eukaryota; kingdom Metazoa; phylum Chordata; class Mammalia; order Diprotodontia; family Phalangeridae; genus Trichosurus; species Trichosurus vulpecula. The sequence goes on along the minus strand of NC_050579.1, from coordinate 227,048,474 downwards.
TATCTGAACATCTCCCTATTTTTCCAGCACATATCTTAAGGATTAGAAGGGGCCTGTGTATTCTTGCCAGAGTTGCTATTGTGCAAACTCCTGAGCATGTCTTCTCCCACCTATAGAAGTAGGACTTAATCCAATCATTTTATGAACCAACAGGTTCATAACCAACAGGTTCAGTTGTAGCCCCAAGCCAGTTTTAGGATTCTGGGAGTGATGGTTTCATAAACTAACCAAACACAATAGTTTAATTTTGAGGAAGCAGGCAATATGAAGGCTCCATGAGAGTACGGATTTGAATAGAAAAGAAATTCACAGAGTGGTTCCTAAATCGTCCGAGCAGGAAATTATGCAATAACAGGAAATTAAATAAACCAAGAATTAATGTCACCTTCAACTCTTTTAATTAGATCTATTTTTCCTTTCGCTTTGTCTGAGATTATGATTGCTACTCCTTTTTGTTTTTTACTTCAGCTGAAGCATAATAGATTCTACGCCAGGCCTTTACCTTTACTCTGTGTGTGTGTGTCTCTCTGCTTCAAATGTGTTTGTTGTAAACAGTCTATTTTAGGATTCTGGTTATTAATCCATTCTGCTATCTGCTTCCATTTTATGTGTGAGTTCATCCCATTCATATTTACAGTTATGATAACTGTGTATTTCCCTCCATCTTATTTTTCCCATTTACCTTTCTCTCTTTCACCTTTTACCCTTTCCCTCCTCACAAGTGTTTTACTCTGACCACCTTCCCTTCTATCAGTTCCCTCCTTTTTTCTTATCCCCATGTTTTTCTACTTCCCTATAGGGTGAGAGAGATTTCCATACACAACTGAGTGTATATATTATTCTCTCTTTGAGCTAATTCTGATGAGAGTAAGGCTCAAAAAGTGCCTACCAACCCCCACTCCTATCTTCCACTCCACTGTGATAGCTCTTTTGAGACTCTTTTATGTGAAACAATTTGCTGCATTTTATCTCTCTTTCCCCTCTTCTCCCAGTGCAATATTCTTTCTCACCCTTTAATTTTTTTTGATATCACTCCATCACAGTCAACTCGTACCTGCACCCTCTGTCTATGTATATTCCTAATTGCCCTAGTAGTGATAAAATTTCTTATGAGTTACAAGTATCACCTTCTCATGTGATAAACAGTTAAACCTTATTGAATCTCTTATGTTTTTTCTTTCCTATTTATGTTTCTTTTGAGTTTTGTATTTGAAGACCAAATTTTCTATTCAGTTGCTCTTTACAGTAGGAATGCTTGAAAGTTCTCCATTTTATTAAATATCCATTTTCTCCCCTGAAAGATTATACTCAGTTTTGCTGGGTAGGTGATTCTTGGTTGTAATTCTAGCTCCTTTGACTTCTGGAATTTTATATTCCAAGCTCTCTGATCCTTTAATGTAAATGGTACTAAATCCAGTGTAATCCTGACTGTGGCTTTATATTTGAATTGTTTCTTTCTTGCTGCTTGCAATATTTTTGCCTTGCCCTGGGAGCCCAGAATTTTGTTACAATAATCCTGGGAATTTTAATTCTGGGATCTCTTTTGGGATGTGATAGGTAGATTCTTTCCATTTCTATTTTGCCATCTGGTTCAGGGCAATTTTCCTTGATAATTTCTTGAAAGATGCCATCCAGGCTCTTCCTCTGATCATGGCTCTCAGGTAGTATTATCTCTCCTTGATCTTTTTTTCCAGGTCAATTGTTTTTCAAATGAGAAATTTCACAATTTTTCCTATTTTTTCATTCAAACTTTTGATTTTGTTTATTATTTCTTGATGTCTCATGGAGTCATTAGCATCTGGTTGCCCAATTCTAATTTTTAAAGAATTATTTTCTTCAATGAGCTTTTATACCTACTTTTCCATTTGGCCAATTCTACTTTTTAAGGAGTTTCCTTCAGTGAATGTTTGTTCCTCCTTTTCCATTTGGCTGATTCTACTTTTTAAGGAGTTGTTTTCTTTGGGTAATTTTTGTATTTCTTTTTGTATTTCTTTTTGTGCTTTAACCAAGGTGTCGACCCCTTTTTCATGATTCTCTCACATTACTCTCATTTATTTTCCCATTTTTTCTTCTACCTCTCTTATTTGATTTTTAAAATCCTGTTTGATGTCTTCCAGGAGTTCTTCTGGGGCCTGACACCAATTCACATTTTAATTTGAGGCTTTGCATGTAGTAATTTTGACATTGTTATTCTTTTCTAAATTTGTGCCTTGATTCTCCTTGTTACTGTAGTAACTTTCTAGGATCAGGTCCTTTGTTTTTGCTGATTTCCAGCCTATTTCATTACTTTTCACTTTATGTATGCAATGGAGAGAGCTCTGTCCCAAGCTTCTTATGCCAGGGCTCAGGGCCTCATTGATGGTTTTCACTGGGAGGCAGGGCCTTGCTGCTGGCTTGTACTGGGGGCATGGCCTTGCTGTTGGCTTATGCTGGCTAACACTGGGCTCAGGGCCTTGCTACTGGCCTGCACTGGCTGCTGGCTCGTAGCCAGGGTGGGACCTCACTGCTTGTGCTGGTTGCAGAAACTTATTGCTGGCTTCCTCCAGGCTTGGGGCTTTACTGCTGGTTTGTACTAGTTATGGGATTTTACTGTTGCCTTGCTCCTGGGCTCAGGGCCTCCCTGCTGGCCCACCAAGATGTGGCCTGGTGCTGGCTTGCTCCTGGACCATGTTCTCCTCCCACCTCAGTGAGACCTTTCCTACTAACCCTCCAAGCTGTCCTGGACTGGAAAACTGCTTCACAACTCCAAAATTTATTTCAAGGTATTATTCCAAAGTTGTTTGGAGGGGAATTTGGGAGAGCTCAAGTGAGTTCCTGCCTCACTCTGCCATCTTGGCTCCAGAATTTTGTTTCTTTATTTCTTACAGCACAATAGTGTTCTATCATACTCATATATCATGATTTCTTCAGTCATTCCCTAAATGATGGGTGTGTAATGGTAATTTAAATGAGAAGGATCTGTCCCATTCATTAATAGGCCCATGTGACCTGCTTAAGTCACATAGAAGGTTAAGTCACATGCGTTTGAGTCATATGAAGGCTGTGGTGGGAGTAGCTTGCTGAATGGATGGAGCAGGAAGGTGTGGAGCAGGAAGTGAGACAGAGCAGTCAGAGCTGGGAAAGAGAGAGCCATCAGAGCTGGGAAAGAGAGAGCAGGCAGAAGAACTAGTGTGAGTGAGAGAGGGAGTGATTTTGCTTAAGGGAGTCTGTTTGCGGGAAGGCCCAACAGAGGGAAGGGTTGGGGATGGTGGTGCCCTCTGCATTGTTAATGTGCATGGACTTCTTTGTTGCTGTGATGGATTTGGCTTTCTGGTGTTTGAATCAATGTTTTGGTTCTGTCTTCCATGTGGAGAGTCTGTTATATTTTGTGATTCAGAAATATGCTGGCATGTTCATAGCCACTGTAGGTGCTGTGAATATCACATTGGCACCATATTCACACTCACATAACATGATTTGTTCAGCCATTCCCTAAATGGTGAGTATCTCCTTATTTTCCAGTTTTTTTGCAGCTACAAAAAAAAGAGCTGCTAAAAAAGATCAACTACAGATCAACTTTTTGTATATAATTCCAAATTCTTTTCAAAAAGCAGTTAGTTGTACCTATTCACAGGTCCTCTAACAACAAGTGCATCAATGTGTCTGTTTTCCCTCAATCCCTCTACATATTTGTCATTTTTCTTTTATGGTCATCTTTATTCATCTAACAGGTGTGAAGAGGAACCTCAAGATTACTTTAATTTGTATTTCTCTAAAAATTAGTGATTTGGGGCATTTTTTTAGATGTCTACAGATAGTCATATGAACTACCTGTTCACATCCTTACATCATTTATCAGATGGGAAATAGGTTTTTTTTTTTTTTCCAAATTTGAGTCAGTTTCTTATATAGCTTGGAAATAAGAACTTCATCAGAGAAACTTTCTGGAAATATTGTTTCCCAGTTAATTGTTTCCCTTTCAATCTTAGTTTTATTGGATTTATTTGTGCAAAAAGTTTTTATGTTATTAAAATTGTGCATTTTATCTTATGTAGTTCTCTCTATACTTCGATCATGAATTTTTCTTCTTTCCATAGACCTGATAGGTATTTTTTCCACATTTCTCTAATTAGTTTATAATGTGACTTTTTATATCTAAGTCACATATCCATTGGAAGCTTATCTTGGTATTAAGGTATGCAAGGTTGGTCTAAATTTTCCATATCACAGTCTAATTTTCCCAGCAGTTTTCTAAACAATCAAATACAAAGTCCTTATTCCAGTAGTTCAGATCTTTGTGTTATTTATAGAGCACCAAGCTACTAGATTCGTTTGCTTCCATACATTCCATATGTATCTAATCTTCTCCACCAACAGATCTCTATTTTTTTAAACCAATATCAAAATTTTTTGAGGATCATTGTTTTGTAGTTCACTCTGAAATTTGATATTGCCATGCCTCTTTTCTTCCCACTTTTCTTCACTATTTCCCTTCAGATTCTTGACTTTCTTGCCATCTTATGAATTTCATTATTATTTTTCTAGTTCTAGAAAGTAATGCTTTGGTATGATGTTGAATAAATAAATTTAAAATTATTATCATTTTAATTATATGAACTCATTCTACCTATGAACAATTAAATTTTTTTTTTACAATTACTTAGGTTTCTCTTTCTATCTGTAAATGTTTGTTTGTAGTTATGTTTATATCTTTCTTGTGTGCATCTTGGTAAGTAGATTTCCCAGTATTTCATATATTCTGTAGATATTTTAAATGGAATTTCCTTTTCTATCTCTTTCTCCTGGGCTATGTTGTTATTACACAGGCTATTTGCAATTACTTGAAGCATATATTAGTGTACAGTGTGAGATACTGGTCTATATGTAATTTCCGCCAGATTGCTTTCTAGTTTTTCCCGGATTTTTGGTTGAATTAGTGGTCTTTGGGTTCATTGAACACTAGGTTCCTAGGGTTTTTTGCTTCTGTATGTTACCTAATTGGTTTCACTGATTAACTTCTCTACTTTTAAACAGTGCCAACTTGTTTCAAAAATTACTCTTTGGTAATATAGTTTAAGATATGGAACGGTTAGGCCCCCTTTCTTCCCACTTTTTTTCTTCATTTCTTTGAGACCATTTACTGTTTTTCCTTGGGGTTTTGCCCATAGGTGTTTTGACGTTGTTGTCCTCTTTTGAGTTTGTATCTTGGTCTTCACTGTCACCATAATAACTTTCTATGGTCAGATTCTTTTGTTGTTGTTGTTGTTTTTTATTCATCCTTTTCTGAACTTTTTCCTTTCTTTTAAATTTGAGCTCTGCTTCCTGGTGGAAGGGGCTCTTTCTCAGGTTTCTTGTTCCAGTAGCTATTGGCCCTGGCTCTTTAAATGGTGTTTCATTGATGTTGCCCAGAAGAACACGTGGGACTCTAGTGTCTGGTGCTCTGTCGAGGGGGTAGCTGGCACTGCTGGAGGCCGTAGGGGTCTGGCAGGTTGCTTGGTGCTGAGCAGGGGTCACGGCTTCTGCTGAGGTTTTTTGTGTTTCCCTGGGGCTACACTGAAGGACATGTAGGTCTGGGTGCTGGAGGTTGCCTGTTTACCCTGGGCTGTGCTGAAGCAAGTGGAGGTCTGGGCTACTTTCTCTTCCACCACACTGGGGCTCAGGATCTCCCACTGGTTTGCTAAGGTGGAGCTTGCTCCTGGCTTGCTGAGATGCTTCCTGTCCTGGAATGTGCTCCCCTTTTACCCAGGTGAGATGGATCTTTCTTTGTGATCCTCCAAGTCTCCTGGGCTAACAGACAACTTCACCCCATTTTTCCCAGGCTCCACTGTTCCAGGATTTGTTCTGGCGTGCTATTTTATGGTTGTTTGGAGGTGAATATGGGAGAGCTACAGAGATTCAATGCTTGCTCCACTTCATAATTTCTTTTAATATACTTGACCTTTTATTCCTCCAGATGAATTTTGTTGTATCTTTCCTACCTTTATAAAATAATCCTGTGGTAGTTTTATTGGTGTGCTGTGGAATGAATAAATTTAGGTAGCGCTGTCATTTTGTATGATATTGGCTTATCCTACTCATGAGCAATGACTATTTCTGCAAATATTTAGGTCTTTCTTTATTTTTCCAAAGTGCTGCATTAATATAGTTCTGCTGTGTGTCTAAGTAGGTAGGTAGCCAAGTATTTTTATAATTCTATAGTTATTAAGATTGGAAGTTGTCTTTCTAGCTTTTTCTGCTGGGTATTGTTGGTGATGTATAAACATTCTGATAATTTACATGGATTTATTTAATATCCTGCAACTTTGCTTAATATTAATTTTGGCAAATAATTTTAGTTGTTTTTTTTTAGTTCTCTAAGTAAACTATAATATCTTCTGCAAAAGTGGTAATTTTGTTTCCTTTTTATGTGTATTTCCTCAATTTCTTTTCCTCATCTTATTACCATAGCATTTCTATCACTATATCAGATAATAGTGATGATAATGAACATCTTTGTTTTAATCTTGATCTTATTGGAGAGACATCTAGTTTGTCCCCATTATATGCAATATTTTTTTTTGGTTTTAGATAAATACATTTTTACCATACTAATGAAATATATATTCATTCCTATGTTTTTTAATATTTTTTTTTGAGGAAGGAGGTTCTTCAAGTGATTTCATAGTGTGAATTTTTTTTCCTACAGTTGATTAGGATATCCTATCATCACAGTAATCTATTTCTGGAAAAATATCTGGTGATGACTATTGATCATTTACCATCAATGTAGTTCATGCATTTTTTTCTCATTTTCTCAACAACTTTTATTAAGCATCAGGTCTAAGAAAGAAAGATCTGTACCAGAGAGCTATCATTTTTTTAAATTGAAATTTATTTTATTTTCTTTCTCTCTCTCCCGTTTCCTTCTCTGCTTCTCACTGAGAACACAAGAAAAACAAAACCCTTGATATAAACATGTATTATCAGGTAAAACAAAATTTTTCATTGGCCACATGTAAAATAAAAATATTTCTCAATTTGTACCCTGAGTCCATTACCTCTCTGTCGGGAAGTGGGCAGCATGTTTCATCATAAGTCTTTACGAATTATGGCTGATTATAGTGTTGATAGGAGTTCTGAAGTTTATGAAAAATATTTGTCTCATTCTACATTGAGTCCTTCATCCCTCTATCAGGAGATATATAGCATATTTCATCATTAGTCTTCTGGAATCCTAGTTAGTCATCATGCTGATAAGAGTTTAGCACAATATATTCTACCACATTTACGTATCATAACTTGTTCATCTATTCTCCAATTTACGGGCACTTTGTCAGACTCCCATTCTTTGTCACCTGAAAAAGAGCTATAGATATTTTGTACATCTTTAGAATTTGTTTTGTTTAGGTCTAATTCTTCTCTTAATCTTTTCTCCTTCTAATTATCCCTTCTCCCCTAATTCATACAATGACAACAACAGTCTAAAGAAAAATAATTTTGAGAGACTTAAGAATTCTGATTTAAAAAAAAAACATGTCTCCAGAGGAGTTCTGGGAAAGCATGTTTCCTACTGCCTTTCAGAGACATTATGGGCTCAAAGTGTGCATCTATGTATATATATATACTATATATATATATAATATATATATATATATATATATATATATATAAATATATATATATACACACATATATGGGATATGGCCACAGTGTGAATTTGTTTTGCTTTACTATGCTAATTTGTTATAAGTTTCTCTTCCCTTTAAAAAAAATTGAACATGGAAGGTGGTAGGAACAGAGCTATGGTGACATTGGACAAAAAAAAAGGAGGGCCCATTGAAACCTTTTAAAAAGTGCACAGAGACTAATGGAAGATTATTTCTTCTCCCAGCTCTGCTTCTGATTCCCTGAACTTCCCACCATTTCTCAGCTGTTTCTCATCCTGGAAGTGTCATCAGTCTCTGTGGGCTTCTCACCCTGAAACATCTCTCCACCCTCTGTTGCTCCCTTCTGTCACTGATGAATTCCTCCCATAAACTCCATTTTGAAGAAGGATCCAGGCCAACTGTGTTTCACTCCTCTCCTGGCTCACATTTGGACTTTCTGGACTTTGCCATCATCTTCTCTTTCCCTTCTCCACCCCAATCCTCACCCCCACTTCTCATCTAGCTTTTATGTCTTGTCTTCCCCTCATTAGAGTGTAGGCTCTTTGGAGGCAGGGACCATCTTTCTTTTTGCTTGTATATGGATCCCCCAGCAAGTAGCTCAGTGCTTGAAGTATTGTAAGCATTGTACGTGCTAGCTAGCTGACTGACTTGACTTGAAATTAAGAAGAAGCAGAGACAAATAAGATGGTTTTTAAGGTAATATGATTCATGGTTTCATAGACAATTCTCTTTATGTATTCCATTTTGTAAATATAAATGCTCTTTTTTTTTGGTGTTTGTTGAGTTCAGAAGAAAAAAATATTTTAAATCTCCAAAGCTTTTTAATGTAATCCAAAGTATCCTGGGATGAAATTTTTTGCACGTTTCCTTTTACAGGGCCAATTAACATTCTGCCAGTCTGTTATGTCCTTGGAACATTTGTCAGAGGAAAAAACCAAAATAAAACAAAACTTTCCTAACATTTCTAAATATTTATAAATACTCCCTACTATCACAGGAAGTTATGTTAACTGTTGTTTCCATTAAGGAATCAAAGTTGAATTAGAAGCAAAAAATATTCCAAAACATACTTCCCCTGCTGCTCCACACCCGCCCCGACCCCCCCTCAGCTAGAAGTGACTTTCAGCTGTTGTGAACTTGAACCAGGATTAAACAAAAAATTCTGGTGATTATTTTCCACAATAAACGGATTCAAAGTACAATTGGGAAATCACTCCAGCTGCCTGGACCAGTTCTTTTTCTGTCTCATTTTTTTTTCTTTTCTCACGCTTAGTGAACCAATAGGCCAACTCCTAACCTAAGTGACTGTCTCAAGTTTAGAACATTCTCAAAGGTTGCCACTATTAGTCATTACTTGAGGTTTTTCTAAACTTTCATAACTCTAAGTGAGGCTAGAAGATTGGATAGTCAAGACTCAAACCAGATCTTTTGATTTCAGATTCTTCACTCTTCCCATTTTCTTTTATTCTATTGAGTGTGACACAGTAGAAAGAGTGAGGAATTTGGAGTCAGAAGATCTGAATTCAAATCCTGACTCTGCTGCTCAGAACTTTTGTGACTTTGGGTCAATCACTAAGCCTTGGTTTTCTCATCTGTAAAATGAATGGGTTTAACTAGATGGCTGTTAAGAGGTAGCTAGCTAGCTACCTCTAGCTCTAAATCCTATGAACATGGATTCAATTCAACAAACATTTATTAAATGTTTTCTGTGGTCACAGTGTTTTTGGACAGAACACAGTCATATGCAGCATTCCCTTGCTAATGCAAATGAATTTTTGGTGCCATATAGCTATGCCTTATAACTGATGAAATTGTAAACATCTTAGTTTTCAGGTGATACTATTAAATGGTGGTTTGAACTTTAGCAGAGTTTTAACCAGAAATTTTTGTACCTGAGGCAATGAATACAAACTATTCCTGGGGTAAGGGAGCTTGGGACATAGCCTTGAAGCAGCATTTTTTTTTAAGATTTAACAATAACTTTCCTTTATATAGCACTTGAAGGTTTACAAAGTGCTTTACTTCTGTTACCTCATTTGACCTTCACAACGACTCTGTGAGGTAGGTGCTAACAAAACAAACTTTAAAACAAAAAAAAGCAAAATACAAAAAGAAACTTAGTATATAATTTGGTAAAAGTTAATATGTCCTAATGCACTAAAAGGCTGGTATTTAAATATTAAACTGTTTGTAGGCATTTTACACTTCACTTAGGCTTTACATGGTCCAAAAAAACTCTCAATGCCTGGATGTTGGTACAACAGACAGGCTTTGCACTAATTCTCTTGTTGGTAGATACTATGGCAGTAAAGTCAGGTCTTCCTCTCCTTCTTCCACTTGAGTCAGCATTTTAAGGTAACTTCATTTGGGGCTGTGGGTAGAGCCTTTTTTATGTAATAGAAGCAAAGTCAGAGACCCAGTGACATTAACTCTGATGAGTAGAGGCCTTGGGACATGGTGAGGTCCCTGCTGAGGATGAGAGTGAAAAGAAGGGAGGTATTGGTTAGTTAGAGAAGAGATTGCTTGAGGTGCTGGGGAATGTTAAGAGTTGAAGGCTGAGGTGGGGGTTGAGGAAGATCACCTTCTAGAAGCTTCTTTTTAAAAGTGTATGTTCTTGCTAAATGATCCTACTACTCTGTTATTCCTGTGTTGTTGAATGACAGTAAGCAATGTCAGCATTCTCTAAAATTTGGGTGCCTTGAGGCACTCTACCCCTAGCTATAACCTGGGCTTATGGTATTTGGCAATTGGAACTGTGACATCTACTTTTTCTTTCTGGATGAACAGAGAAAAAGCTCAAGTTTCTCTTCTTATTTAAAGATCAAATGAGAGTAACAGAGAAGAGAAAGAGGAAAAAAGTATAGGGAAGAAAAGAAGGTGATGAGTAACGTTCATGGATGGAATGTATTAGGAGGAGACAAAACTATGAGATAGGGAACAGAATAAAGAGGGATTTGTTGCTGTTTTCTGTTTTAGTAAACTCCCTTTGCAATCTTTGCTTCTTCCCACCAATCCATGGATACCAGCATAAACATAATTTTATATGTAGAGATTTGATAGATCTAAATAAATTTAGTAGTACTTTTAAAATTCTGAAGAAATAGACTTTTTTAAAGAGATGGGACCCAGGAAGGATAGCATGGATTCTCTCAGCATAGCTTTTGGGGTTTGGAAGGATTTTTCATCATTGCATTAAGGCACAGTATTTTGAAACCAAGAAACTGAGCATTTTGTAGTAGAGGAGGACCCTAGAAAGCTATGCATTAATTTGGTAGGTCAAGAAAGGAGAAATTCACTTGAAGATTCAAAAGTTCATTCAGTTCCATTCTTTAAGGCTTTATTAAGTCACCTGTTATGTAGTAGGCACTGTCTTCTAGTTGTTTATAATTTATTGGAGAGGAAAAAAGTAAATGAAAAATATTTATCAAGTAAATACAGAGTAATAAGAATGAAATGTGACTGGTGTAAACCTCTGGATGAACATGGATGAAAACCTAAAGTTACTTTTACTTGCCAAGAAATAAAACTACTAAAGAACCCAGAATATATTCAAACAAACAACTAAATGCAGAGGAAATTAAATTTAATCAATTTGAATACAACTACAGTGTAATTATTAACGACAAGTAATCTTGGGATAGTATCATAATAATATAATAACACCTATTTCTCAGGGTTGTTGTGAGGGTAAAATGAGATAATATTTGCAAATATTTAGTATTTTATTATATTATCAATTACTTTAGCTATTGTTATTTTGCTAAATAATATTTAGTAGAAATATTATTTGTAAATAATATTTTTAAATATTTAGCCCAGTCCCTGGCACATAGTAGGTTCTTAATAAATATTTTCTTCCTTCCTTCCTTTGTTCCTTCATTTCCTTCCTTCCTTCCTTGTTTCCTTCTTTCCTTGTTTCCTTCCTTCCTTCCTTCTTTCCTTCCTTCCTTCCTTCTTTTCTTCCTTCTGTTTTAGTATTTAACATTGCTTTAATGTTTGGTATTTCCATTTTGACTTTGTCATCCTGGGGGCAAGACAGCGTATTAATTCTGCAAGCTGTGTGCATCTGTCCTTTCACCTGATTTTGGATGGCTAGGCCAGTTTCCATTTTGTGCTCAGCATCTGATCCTTATCTCTTAACCTTGACTGTTGAACTGAGGCAAATGCTTTCAGACATTGTAAACATATAAAACTAAACTTGGCTGTGTCAACTCAGAGGCAGTTATCCAGACCAAATGCAGCCTAAACAACGGCGAAATCCAACTGTGTGGCTGTTATAAACAAAGAGAGAATATTACTCCCAGCATCTGCTGCAACAAGAACAAAAAAGAGGCTTATTTTTCTTTGTCCATTTATTACATAAATGGCGCTCATAAGATTTCCATTTTCACAGATGACAAAGCCCAACAGGTCTAATCATAAATTATGAAGGGAATATCCGCACTTCATGGTACATGTTCCCCAAGAATTGAATAGAGGAGAACATGGAAACTAAGAGATTGGAAACCGTACAAATAGTCAAGGAAGGGGATTGGAAAAAAGGATGAGGTGGATCCTTTCTCCCTTGGGAAACTCTTGTATTCTGGTACTCAGAAGGCACAGAGGGACATTTTTGTAGTTTCTCCGTGGGTTCATCCCTTAATTCAATTTAAATTCAATAAGCACTTATTAAGCACCTATTCTGTTCCTGGCACTGTACTATGGGCTGGGAAGGAAAAAACAAAACAATCTCTGACCTCAGGGAATTTATATTCCACTGAGAGGTAACAAAAGAAATTCAAAGAGATTTCTGAGGGGAAGATGGTGATGGTGGTGGTAGTAATATGCTAGCAACTAGAACAGGGGTTCTTAATGGTGTGTGTGTGTCTGTGTGTGTGTGTAATGGAACCCTTTGGCACTCTAGTGGATCCTTTTCCAGCATAATGCTTTCAAATGCAAAAAAAAATAAAATATATAGGATTAAAAAGGAAACCAATTATATTGAAACACATTTATCAAAATATCACATAATAAAACAAGTTTACAGCCCCTCAGGTATAGAACCCTTGAGCTAGAAGAATTAGAAAGAGGCATCAGGAGACTAGCTTCATATCCCCTCCAAGCTCAAATGAGAATATATCTTTGGGTACAGTTCATGTGTTGCTATAAGCCCTGAGAGAAAAGCTATTCGGGGGGCCTCAGGGAATTCAGAAAACATAGAGTAAAGCAAGGGACTCTAGACTACAAGTCAAGAATGACATTCTTCAGCTACCAGAAAACTACTACAGGAAGAACTAGATTCTAGCTTTAGCTTGAATGATCGTGGGATTAAAGATTTAGACATGAAAGATTACTTAGTCCAATCCCTGTATTTTTCAGATGAAGAAATCTTGTCCACTTATTACATAAATGACACTCATAAGATTTTCATTTTCATGAATGAACAACAAAGCCCAACAAGATTAAACATAAATTATGAAAGGAATATCCAGTACTCCATGGTGCACCCAAGGTGACCCTTGGTCGGATGGGCAAATCAATTAATCAGTTAGCAGTCATTTGTTAAGTGCTTACTATATGCCAAGCACCATGCTAAACTCTAGAGAGACAAAGAAAAAGAGTATAAGCTGTCCTGGATCCTCAAGTGACTCACTTTCTAAAGGGAAAGATAACATGTACATATTTAGGTATATACAAAATATATGCAAAGTATATATCAAGGTAACCGGTGGATAAGTGTTGTACCAGAAGCGAGTGAGACACGCCACAGAGTAAGTTTTAAATGGAGAATTTATTAGCCGGCGGCCATCTGGGTCTTGCTACCCAAATTAATGGCCCCGTGTTGGGGTGACGGTTTGACTTATATAGGACATGCGGGGGTACAGGGTTAATTATCTCCTGGAACCTACAGGCCAGGTCACAGGGTAGGGGGGGGGGTGGGAACAGGAACAAAGGTCCTGGCTGATCAAAAGATTCAGTCAGGTTATTGTTAAGTGGGATAATCTTATTGACATTCCTTGGAGGAGTTGCAGGGCCCCAGGGATATCTGCTAAATGCCGAAGAGACCTGAGTCCATTCTTTCTGGGGGTGCTTGTCAGTAGCTAGGGGTTTCTCAGGGGTTCCTAGTTTTTCCAGTATTACATAAGGAAAGGCCTCCAGCCACAGATGTCTTTTGAGTTGAGTCTTGAAGGAAGGCAGGGATTTGAAGAAGCAGAGATATGTAAAGATAGCATTCAAGGTATGAGTGACAACTGGCATAAAGGCACAGAGGTGGGGAATAGAGGGCCATTTGTGAGGAATACATAGGCTAGTATGTCTGCGCTGTAAAGTGTTTGGAAGGGAATAATGTGTAGGTGGGAAGGCCTAAGATTGAGAAGAGCTTTAGATACCAGAGGAGCTTCTATTTGGTCAATAGGAAGCCAGTGGAGTTTATTGAAAAGGAGGAGTGAGGGGGACACGTGGTCAGACCTGGGATTTAGGAAAATCACTTTGGCAACTATGTGGAGATTGGAGTGGAACAGGGAGAAACTTGAGGCAGGGAGACCATTGGAGGCTTCTCTCCATTCCATATACTGTACTAGGCAGTTAGGTGGTGCAGTGGATAGATTGCTGAGCCTTGAGTCAGGAGACCATTTGAGAAATTATCACAACAGTCCAGGCAAAAAGGGATGAGGGATAGAACCATGGAGTTATGTGAGTGGACAGAAGAAGATGAAATAGGGATTGGGATAGAGACTGGACCTCTGATTTCATTGGCAGAGCAACTTCCAGGTGAAAAAACTCCTTGGAGAATTTATGAATGAATGAATAAATGAATGAAAAGCATTTTGTGAAAGCACCATAATAAACACTGGGGATATAAATAGAAAAGTAAGATATTGCCTGTTCCCATTCTGACGGGAGAAAGAATGTATATAAGAAGTTTCAACTTTAAGTCAAATGGAAAGGTCCCATGATCCTTAGGGTGTAGTAGATTGCTGATGGTAACACATCTTCTTTAACGTCATTTTCCCTGCTAAAGTTCTATCAATTTCTGACATTGAACCATCCGACAGTGCCAAGAACATTGGTTGTGAAACCTTTCTTTTCTGGGTCTTCAGTAGCTGTGGCTGCAGCACCTGCTGAAGCATCTGCCAGGCCACGTTCCCATGGGGCTTGTTGCCTCTGATGATGGCTGTGAAGAATGGGCTGCGAACAGGATCAGGGGTCTGGAACATGTTGCCACTTCCAAGGGTTGGTGGTGGTGGTGGCTTGACTTTTCTGGCACACGCATAGCCTCCTCCCTGTCTCTCAGGGGGTGACGATGCTTCTGAGTTGCTCGGCAGTTGGTGGGGATGGATGACCCCTTCTGACTGAAAGTGTTAGAGGGTTGCCTAGAGCACTAAGTTAAGTGACTTTCTCAGGATCACACAGCCAGTATGTGTCAGAAGCAGGACTTGAACCCAAGACTTTTTGACTTTGGAGACTTCTCTCCATTCCATGTACTGTACTAGGCAGTTAGGTGGTACAGTAAATAGATTGCTGGGCCTTGAGTCAGGAAGATTGAGTTCAAATCCAGCCTCAGACTAGTAGTGTGATGCTGGGCAAGATGTTGTGATGCTGGGCTCTTCTCTTTGATTCAGCCACCTTATCTGTAAAATGGAATAACAATACCTTCTTCCCAGGGTTGTTGTGAGGAGCAAGTGAGATAAAAATTATAAAGAGCTTAGCACAATGCCTTGCACTATATAAATGTTAGGTATTATTATTAACTATTATGTTGCTTCTCTATCCACTACGCAACACTGCCTCGAAACATCGGAGAGACATTAAGGAGAAAGAAATGATCCAATTTCACATCTGCTTAGAGAATAAGAACAGTAGCTAGCATTTGTATAGAGCTTTCAGGCTCGTACAATGCTTTATGATTATTATTCTATCATCATAGCAGCTTTGGGAGGTCGGTGCCCTTATCATTCTCATTTTACAGATGAGAAAACAGGCAAACAGGTCAAGTGACTTGCTCAGGGTTACATAGTCAGTAAATGTCTAAGGTGGGATTTGAACTCAGGTTTATCCTCACTCCATGTCCAGGACTCTATCTACTAGATGACCTACGTGCCTCTAGATAAGGGAGATGAGTTAGAGTGAGGAATTAAGGATGACATCGAGGTTGCTGACCTGTGCATTTGGCAGGATGATGTGGCTATGAACAGGGCTTAGTGGTGTTGGGGCCTGAGGGTCTCCAAATGCTTAAGGAAAAAACAAGGGCTGGATAATCTTCAAGAAGTTACCTTGAATAAGAAGGTTGCTGGTCTTTATAATTAATTTCTTTTATAATTAATTTCATGAGCAGGTCTCTTACTTAAATAGAAGCTGTAGCCATGGTTTCAGATAAGGGGTATTATTATTATTATTATTATTATTTTTAATGATACCTGCTCTGGGCCCAAGGAGGTTCTGTCTCCTATGAAAGTGCCTCAGCTCTGGACTCACTTGTGTGGACCAAGATTTGATCCTGGGAGAGTATATCCTCTTAACAGACAACTCAGGTTCTTTTTTCTCTCATTTAAGAGCTAGGAGCCCCTGGGAAGATCAATTAAAGTTTTGTTTGTTTCACATCTAGGGTCTCCCCAAAAGGAATTGAAAAGGTATTTGATGTACAATGTATATCAGGCATAGGACAGCTATTTATTCTTTTAAAGACACGCTAAAAATAAAAAAAAATACTCAAAAGCATGCGTTAGTAAACACTTGAAACTTGAAATAGTAATCCATAACTCCTATTGCTCTCCTGGGAAATCGATACTTAAAACATCAAGCATGAACCATTTTGCTTCACTGCCAACAAGTCACTTGACTTTCACCTGGGCCGTGCATTGTGCAAACAACCAAGGAATTTTGTTGTCACTCTAACACTCCAAGTCCTTAAACATTGAGTTTATGTGTCCCTGGAACTGGCTGGGGAGCTTGAGGATGGGGATGCTCCATGGGATGATTTACACTTACCCCATAAGATATACTCCAATTCGACTCTCGCTACACTCTCCCTGCAGTTAATTATCTTTGCTTTTCTCAGCAAATCAATAGGTGTGCATTTAACACATTTGTCCATATCCCCAATTCTGGAAAGTTCTCTGAGGACCTGAGAAGATGGAAGCATCATCCTTTCGGCTGCCTCTTGATGAGGGATTTCTCAGCCGGGCTCATTAAGAGCCCAAGGAATGTCTCACCCGCCAGCAGGTCCAATGACTATAGGTTAAACGATGTGGACAGACAAGCTGCGAGGAAAAGGTAGTTACGAGGACTCTAAAAACGACTGCTTACCAGTAGCAGCTACGACTTCTTAGAGTGGAATTTTGGCTTATATAGGGTTTTCAGAGTATTATTAACTCATCCTATTTGTTGAAAGGACAAATACTGAAACTGATGCTTAAATACTTTGGCCACATAATGAGAAGACAGAACTCACTGGAAAAGACCCTGATGTTGGGAAAGGTTGAAGGCAAAAGGAGAAGGGAGGCAGCAGAGCATGAGGTGGATAAGATAGTGTCGATGAACATGAGCTTAGAAAGACTCCAGGAGATAGTGAAGTTTAGAAGAGCCTGGCATGCTGTGGTTATAGGGTCATGAAGGGTTAGTTGGACACAATTGAACAAAAAAAAAAGGTTTTCAGGCCTGAAAAACATCAACCAATCATCAGTATTCTGTGGCCTTTGAATGGACTGTTGGGATATAATTTCTCCTTATAATAAAGTAGGGCTAGAAAGTCCTTACTTTCATGTTGTTGCAATATATGTGGCATCCAACACAATTATGTAATGTTGTCAGTTTTGTGGATTTTGTATATTCAACCTAAGCATAATGGAGGTAGTTGGCTAAGATTTTGTTCTTCAATCTTCAGCAGAATTGGGTGGGGTGGGGGTGTAATTGATTTTTTATAAATGAGACATTCTGGTAGCAAGGTTGTTTTTCCTCTACACTGTCCTACTGCCTTATACTAAAAAGTCCATGTGGCCCAGTTCTTAGTGGGCTTCCTGAATGCCATGTAAAGAGTACCAAGATGTCATTCAGACTGTATCAAAATGCAAATTCAACAAATAAACAGCATTTTATACAATTTGGCAAAGCTTAGAGGCAAAAAGGATAAGGAGCTAGACCGGGAATCAGGAAGATCTGAGTTCAAATCCAGCCTTAGATGTTTACTAGCTATGTGACTTTAGACGATTCTTTAAATTTATGTTTGTCTCATTTTCCTCATTTACAAAGTGGTGATAATAATGCAACCTACCTTCTAGGGTTGTTGTGAGGATAAAATAGGATATATAATTTTTTCTAAAAAGTTTTTGCAAATCATAAAGCATTATGTCAATGCTAGCTAGTTATCATCATCATCATCATCATCATCGTCATCAGTCATTGCTTCCCACCCTCTTGGTACTTATAAAGAATTGTGCTAACTCAAATAAGTAGAAAAACAACTGAAGCAAAATCGATGACCAAATTAAAAAAATAGAAAAAAGGAAAAGGAAAACCAGTTTCCCCAATCAGTGCAAAGTCTAGTCCCAAATGAGCTCTTAGAACACATGGAGTTCTCCAGCAGGAATTAGGGATTTGGAGTTGTTTATGAGTCAATCTTTAACTTTTAGTTGTGAAACTAAACTGTTTTGCGTGAAGATTCTGCAGTGGGTCCTTGAAGCATGCAGGCCAACCCAAACATTGCCCCCAATGGATGCTATGCCAATTCATTGTTCAACCTACATAGAGGTCTGGACAACTCTCTCCAAGTGTCCCTGCCAAGACAAAGGAGAGGTTACCCCAAACAGAGGTCCAAAGTTACAGTCGGATAAACCCACTCCGAAGAGATGCAAAATCTTCTTCTACCAACAGCTACTTTCTGAGGATACAACCCCAGTGTAAGCTCTTCAAGGGCAGGGATTTTGTCATTCTGCCTTTTAATCTCTAGCACTCTCCACAGTACCTTGCACATGGTAGGCACTTAATGCATCCTTGTTGGATTAGGACCTTTCCTTTGGGAATCAGGATTATAATTTCCTGTGCTGGAACTAGGAGAGAGTAGGGAGAATGGTGAAAGAACCAATCGACAAGCATTATTTAGCACCTACTATGTGCTAAGTACCGAAGGGCATACAAAGACAAAAGTGATACAGCCCTTACTTCATGTAACTTACATTGTATCATTCTATTAGGTGGATACAACATAAATATATATCAGGTATGTGGAAATATACATACATAAAAACATATTGGGTATATGGAAAGTAAGTAAGAGGTAGATTAGATCTGTGATTTTGTTGTTATAGGAAATACTTTATAAACTCCCACTATCAAGACAGATTAATAGATTTTTAGAGACTTGCCCAGGGTCATTATCTGAGATGTATCTGAGGCAGAATTTGAACTCAGGTCTTTAAAAAAAATCCAGAGTTATCATTCTGTTTTTTATGCTACACTCCTCATGTACCAAATTTATACAAAATAAATAGAAGATAATTGTGGGAGTTTTTTTTTGGGAGGGGGTGCATTGCTAGATTGATGGAGTATGATTTCTTATGCAGTTTCCAGGAGAGACTTAAGGAACATCATGGAGGAAAGCTCTTTTCCCAGAAGAATGTGTAGTTAACACCCTTCTCTTTTAGAAAAAAAAATATGGTTTGAATGGCAGGAAGAGGTTAATAATGCAATCATAGGCAAAGTAAAGGAGACCTCAGAACTTTGATTAAAGCAGTGACCAATCCTGACCTCAGAGAACTAACTAGGAAATGTATTCCTCTGTTTTTGGTAGAAAAGTGGTAGACTATAGGTGCAGAATGAGGCATGTGTTGTCAGACGCTGCCTCCATGTGTGTGTGTGTGTGTGTGTGTGTGTGTGTGTGTGTGTGTGTATGTGTGTGTGTGTATCTAAATATACTTCTTCATTACTCAGAAAGATTATATTACAAGTTCTGAGTGGAGGGCAGAGGTGTCATTAGGAAGTGATAGCGATGAAAGAAAATTAGTGTCCATACATTTATTTTTTGGTGTGGAGTCAGTAATGCAATTGCTTGTCTACTACTCATGGCGAAAGAAAAGTTTTGGAATTCTATGAGAGGAGAGAGAAAGTGCCTAAGGGATCCCATGTGGCACAGAGGAATGAGCACTAAACTTGAAATTACAGGACCTGAGTTTGAATTCTGACCCTGCTGATCACTGACTTGGTTACCTTGGGCAAACCATGTAATCTCCCTAGGCCTCAGCTGGGAAATGAGGAGATTGGCTTAGCTGATCTTTGAGGTGATTTCCAGCTCTGGTTTATAATTCTGTGCCTGTAATTGCTCTTCAGTGGTTTCCATCGTGTCTGACTCTTTGTGACGCATTTAGGGTTTTCTTGGCAAAAATATTGGAGTGGTTTGCCATTTCTTTCTCCAGCTCATTCTACAGATGAGGAACTGAGGCTAAGTAACTTGCCCAAGGTCACATAGGTAGTAAGTGTCTGAGGCCAGATTTGAACTAAGGAAGATGAGTCTTCCTGACTTAAGGCCCAGTGCTCTGTCTACTGAGCCACCTAGCTGCCTTTATATGACTATAATAGAAGCCCCCAATCCATCTCCCACATAAAGGATTCCCAGCATGGCTAGAATGACCTTTATCTTCTCTGTAGTCCACTCTGGTATGCACTCCATAATTTGGCACCTAATTACACCCTGGCTTGTACTGCTGCTGTTTATGTTACATATTTAAATCTGGTCTCCCAATCAGGATTGTAAACTCCTTTTGGTATGTGGATACCCCACAGTGGTTCATTATGTGGCCTCTCTCCCTGCTCCATGAACACCTAGAGATGTGTGTTCTTTGAGGATTCATTTTAGAATGCTGAACTATGTGCTACTGCTCTTCTGCTTCCAGAAAAGAAAAGGAAGGAGATTGGGACAGAATTTTCCAAGACTGCAAGAGTTATCTTGCAGGAAATGATTGCTATCCGAAGATCTTCCTGATAAAGAAAATATTGCTCATCTTCCTTACATTTTGTCTCCTT
This sequence comes from Trichosurus vulpecula, assembly GCF_011100635.1. Taxonomy (NCBI): domain Eukaryota; kingdom Metazoa; phylum Chordata; class Mammalia; order Diprotodontia; family Phalangeridae; genus Trichosurus; species Trichosurus vulpecula. The sequence continues at coordinate 227,027,856 of NC_050579.1, read as the reverse complement.
GACAATGTAGTTATTTATTTATTTATTTTTTATTTGGAGGGAGGAAGGTAGGGCAATTGGGGTTAAGTGTCTTGCCCAAGGTCACACAGCTAGTAAGCGTGTCAAGGGTCTGAAGTCGGATTTGAACTCAGGTTCTCCTGACTCCAGGGCCAGTGGTCTACTCAATTGCACCACCTAGCTGCCCCATGAGTACTCTTGATAACTATGAGCATTCCAGTTCACCACATCGCAGTTCATCTTGTCCAGTGCCTAACTCTCCAAACTATCAAGAGATAGTATCTTGGCTGGGCCAGTGGCTCCTTTAATTCTTAAAGGTTGGGCCTGTATGTCTGTGCTGTTCTTTGTCTGCAAAGTTCACATTATTTGATTATCTAGGTGTGCCATTGCAACCAAAAAGGGCAAGGCCAAGGCCAAGGCAGGGCCCTACAGGGGTCTTTGGAAATATACTCTTTGATGAGTGACCACTGTTGCTAGCCTAAAGAATTATTATCACTGTTCTAGAATTGTAATATGGGAACCCTTTGTTCAATGGCAGTAATAAGACCATAATAAGGAAGGTCATAGGATAATAGATTTAGAGTTAGAGAGACCTTGGAAATCATCTACTTTATTCATTTTCTCAATTTTACAGATAAAGAAACTGAGACCAGAAAGATTATTTCAGTTCAGTTTAAAAATCATTTATTAAGTTGTTGAATATCATTATTTCTACTTTCATGAGATTTTTCCATATGCACCCCTGTGACAGGACACTAGCTACCAGGAATCATCTCACAACATGGGTTACATTAGTTTTTTCCTTCCTTTAAAGATGATAAAACCATTCCCAGTAGTCAACTGGCTAAAGGTCAACTTAGTCCCCCTTGAAAAAGCTTCCTGGTAACCTCTGGCCATGTTAACATGGTTTCCTGGTCATTTATGGGAATAAAAAATCCCATTCACATGGAGTCAAGGCCCTTTGGACTTGGTGGATAACACTTTACTGACCAGACATGCTTTTATAGGAGGTGAGGATGGCAGTGTTTGCCCAAACTAAACGTTGCAATATTCTTTTTTTTTAAATAGTTTTTTATTTTACCAGAACACAGATACAAAATAGAGAAAAGAAACAAAAACACATCGTAAAATTAAATATTGAAACTTAAATATAAAGTAAGAAAAAAGCATGTCATACGCATAGCAGACCATAGGAGAGGATTCAAAATATGTAACAATAAATTTTCACTTCAAGAAAGCCTGTATGATAAATAATACACCTTGTGTTGAGAATTGTCCATCTTTTCTTTGCTTCCTTGTGTTTTCTTTTGTTCTCTGCTGTGCATTTTTTAACTTTGTTCTTTTTTCCCCTTCCCCCACCCCCAGAAGGCTACAATATAATTTAGATATTTCTTGATATATACATAGACATACAGATATATACATACACTTATACATATAAACATGCATATATAGACATATACTTTCCCAAACGTAATCTACTCCTGATCTTTGTTTTTTATGTTTGTACATATCTTTTGTTTTCTATCCTTCCTTCCTCCTCTACTTCACTTCTACCCACCACATCGCCTTCTTGTTACTTGCCTACCCCCCTCTTCCACCAACCACCATGCCTTCCTATTACTTGCCTTCCCTCCTCTAAAGATCCCTCCCCTATACCCCCATTTCCATAAATCTAAACTCCCTTTACCTATTCCCTCATTCTCCCCTCTAAAAATCCCTCCCTTGTCATCTCCCCCCTCACTATACCCCTACCATTTTATTTCTCCTAAATTTAGAAGACTTTTATATTCTTCTAAATATATATGTATGTTTCCCCCTAAAACCCATTCCTGATGAAAGTAGGTTACTAGAACTACCAGCCCTCCTCCCTGTCTAAATCCGCTGTATCCCTTCTTCTTGCACCTGTTTTGTACAAAATAGCTACTGTTTTTAGTTGTTTCTAAATGGTTTTGCTTTTTAAATTCACATCACGGTCAGGTTTGTCCCCCTCTTTCTTATGGGCTTGACAATTATTAATAAGAATGTTAGACATAGGTAAGCAATCTGTTCTTATGAATCCCTTATAGTTAGTCTTTGATGTGTACCATATGTTTCTCTTGGTTCTTGTATGTTGAATCGTCTATTAAGTTGAGGATTTTTTAAACAAAGTCTTGAAAGTCTGAGGATTTGTCAAATGACAATTTTTTTTCCATTCAATATAATACTGAAATTTGAAGGGTATGATATTTTTGGCCGGAGCCCCAGGTCTTTTGCTCTTCGATAATGCTGCAATATTCTTGTTGAACCTCCTTTTAACTGTTGAATGACCTACAAATGTCTCATTTCATTCCAATACTAAACCTAAGGCAACAGGTTACTAGCTTGAGTTAGGGCCATTTTTTTTTACAGTCCCTTTCTTTCCACTCAAGCAACCATCATCTTAGATCAGGCCCCCAACACTTCTTGCTTAGACTACTCAATAATATCCTATTTTGTTTCCCTGCCTCAAGTTTCTCCCCACTCTAATCCGTTCTACTGCTAAAGCTATTTTCCTAAAATATAGATCTGGCCATCTTACTCTTCAAAAATTCAAGTAGCTCCTGAGTTTGATTTTTGCCACTGACACAAGCCATGTGCTCTTGAATGAGTCACTTAATCTTTGCCTGCCTCAGTTTACTTAACTGTAAAAATGGGATAATAATAATGCCTACTTCACCAGGTCATTATGAGGAACAAATAAGATAGTTATTGGTAAAGTCCTTAGCACAGAAGCTGGCACATAGTAGGTGCTTAATTCCAGCTCTAAATCTATGATCCTTCTAGTCAAGTCAACACACATTTGTTAAGTGCTTAATATGTGCCAGCCACCGTGGTAAGCCCTAAGAAGTTTACAGTGTAATGGGGGAGGCAACATGAAAACAGCTATGTGCAGACATGATATATACAGGATAAATTAGAAATTATCTCTGAAAGAAGACACTAGCATTAAGAAGATTGGAAAAGGCTTCTTGTATGTAGAAGGTGGGACTTTACTTGGGACCTGAAGGAGACCAAGGAAGCCAGGAGGTAGAGGTAAGAGGGAGAGGATTCCAGATATGAGGCATATATAGCCAGTGAAAATGTCCAGAGTTAGGAAGCAGAAAGATGGCCATTTTTATTGCATTGTGGAGTACTTGGAGGGGGAATAAAGTGTAAGAAGATGAGAAAGACAGGATAGAACTAAGTTATGAAAGGCTTTAAAAATTTAGAGTGTGCCTTGTACAGAGTGTTGTTTGGTCATGTTCAATTCTTCACGACCCCATTTGGGGTTTTCTTAGCAAAGATACTGGAGTGGTTTGCCATTTCTTTCTCCACCTCATTTTTTACAGATGAGGAAACTGAGGCAAACAGGGAGAAATGACTTGCCCAGGATCACATAGTAAGTGTCTGAAGCTGGATTTTGAACTCATGAAGAGGGGTCTTCCTGACTCCAGGCCGGGCATTGTATCCATTGAGCCACCTCACTGTCTTGGTCAAGAGGACTAGGGGTCAAATACTGCTTCTGACACTACCTGCCAGACCTGGTCATCTAATTTAAAAAAAACCTCATTTTATAAATGAGAAATGGAGGCCCAAGGGGGTCAGGTGACTTACTCCAAAACAATTCTTCCTACATAAATAAGCCTGGTCTATTCTAGATTCCCAACATTCATTGCTCAAATGATAAGTGACAATGAAGAACATAATTTGCAAAGAAATATAACATTAGATAAATACAAAAAGGATCTGTGATTTTATCAGCATGAAGAAATCTGGTCGTTGGAACTCCTTCTGCCAGTACAGGTTGTAACCCATTCATGACTTAATTAAGAAATATTTCCTAGGCAGTATTCTGAGACTCATAAGGAAAAATTACCTTGTTCATAATCCCACAGTTATTATTAAGTATCAGAAGGAAGATTTGAACTGAGCTCTTCCTGATTCCAAGTCCAGCACTTGATTTACTATGGCATGCTGCCTCAGATGAAAATTCCAGATAACTGATTTAATAGTATAGCATCTATGTTTTAAACCAATTACCTAATGAACATTTTTGTGACTTTCCCCTTTTTTGAAAGTATTTGAAAGCAAAGATTAGTTTTCTGAAGCATTGCTTAGTAAGAGGAAAGGTAATTTCCTTAGAAAGAATAAAGGTGGTCAGTAGCAGAACCAGACTTTGGGCTCAGGTCCATGTGTCCTTTCTACTGTTCCATGTTCATCAGTACTCCTCATGCTAAGAAGGAATCTCGTGACCCAGCAATACTGCTTCCAGGGCTGTATCCCAAAGAGATCATAAAAATGGGAAAAGGACCCATGTGTACAAAAATATTTGTCCAGCTCTTTTTGTGGTGGCCAAGAAGTGTAAATTGAGGGGATGCCCATCAGTTGGGGAATGGTTGAGCAAGCTGTGGTGTGTGAATGTAATGGAATGCTATTGTGCTATAAGAAATGATGAACAGTTTTCAGAAAAACCTGGAAAGACTTATATAAACTGATGCTGAGTGAAGTAAGCAGAACTAGGAGAACACTGTACACAGTAACAGCCACAGTCTGCGATGACTGATTTTGATAGACTTAGCCCTTCTAAGCAATGCAGGGACCTAAAGCAATTCCAAAGGACTCATGATGGAAAGTGCCATCCATATCCAGAGAAAGAACCATAGAGTCTGAATTCAGAGCAAAGCAGACTATTTTCTTTTTTGTTTTGTTTTTTTCTTTTTCATGGTTTTTCCCATTCATTTTAATTCTTCTATGCAACATGACTAATGTGAAATTGTGTACTAGGAATTTTTATGCAGAGCCAAATTGCTGGCCGTCTTGGGGAGGGGGGAGGGGAGAGGGGGAGAAAATTTAAAACTTATGGAAGTTAATGTTGAAAACTAAAAATAAATAAATTAAATTGTGAGGGAAAAGAAGGAATCTCATGTTTCTTATGAATCTTAGGATGCCGTAGGAATCAAAACAAGATGTTTAACAGGTATTTATTGTAAGTAGAAAACTCTTCCGAACCTGTCCTCTCCTTACCTTTCCAGAATGCCTATACTCCATGCCCTCTATAAGCCAGCCACAATGGCCTATTTGCTGTCTCTCACACAGGACAATCCACTTCCTATCTCTCCCTTTGTACTGGCATCTCCTGTGTCTGGAGTGCTCTCCCTCTTCATTTCCACTTCTTTGTTTTTCTAGCTTCTTTCAAAACTCAGCTGGAATCTCTCCTTCTAAAGGAGGCCTTTCCAGGTAACCCTAGCTGCTAGTGCTTTCCCCTGGGAGATTGCCTTCTGTCTACTCTCTCTCTCCCTTTCTCTCTCTCTCTCTCTCTCTCTCTCTCTCTCTCTCTCTCTCTCTGTCCTGTCTCTCTGTCTCTGTCTCTCTCTCTCTGTCTTTCTCTCTTTCTATCTCTCTCTCTCTCCCTCTGTCCCATCTCTCCACCTGTCTCTGTCTCTGTCTCTGTCTCTCTCTTTCTCTGTCTCTGTCTCTGTCTCTCTCTTTCTCTGTCTCTGTCTGTCTCTCTTCTTCTCCCTCTCTCCCTTTCTCCCCTCCCCCCGTATACCTATTTATATATAAGTTGGCTCCCCCATTAGAATATAAGCTCCTCAAGGGCAGGGATTGATTAAGCTTTTTCTTCGCATCCCCAGTGCTTAGCACAGTGCCTGGCCTATAATAAGCACTTGACAAATGCTTGTTGACTGACACTGAACTAACCAAACTTGGAGTCATAGGAACATAAGTCATATCCATCTCTAACCCATAGCTATGTGACCTTGGACAATTCACTTAATGTCTCTGGGTCTCATCTGTAAGAGGAGGGGACAGGGTTACAGGTTCCCTTAGATTCCTTGCAGCTCTAGACCTATGATCCTACAAATGAATTATCTAGTGTCAAGCCCATTCAGGGGCCTAAAAAAAAATCAGTATATGACTTCTGCCTTTTAAGAGCTTACCATTTAGTCATTGAGGCAACACACAGGCCCCTAAAGCAATTAGAAAATACCACAAGACAGCTTGTGCTCTGGTGCCAGAGGATGAAGTAAGGCCAGGAAGAGCCATGGGAGTCGAGTCAAGCAAACATGCATTAAAAGTTCTTGAACTTTGTCATCCTCCATGCCTCTATCTGCAACACTGATCTCTTTATAATTGGGGGCAAAGGCTGAGTTGCCACATCTTGGCAGACTTCCTCATGCTTTTCAGGGCTTTTTCCACGGGCACTGGTGTTTATACCTGCAGTGGAGGCCAGCTATGATTTCATCTGGCATTCTCTCCAGAGAGCCTGAGAAACTTAAGGGTTATTTATTCTCTGCTTAACTGTGTTGTCAGTTAATGCTACAAAAAGCATCCGCTTAATTAAATCCCAGGAGGTGAATGACTATTAACACTTCTTACCCTTGTACTCTGGAAGACAAAGCTAGAGTTTTTAGGAATGCTGCATCCCTGTGGTTTTTGACTCATTGACAGAAAAATTTAAGACTAAGATGACAGATTCAATTAGTTTGGAGCAGGAAATATAACTCCCACTGATTGAGTTGTGGTGGAAATAAGGGGAGAGGTGCATTGGTTTAGTAAAAAGGACCTTGTGTTCCTCTTAGCCCATTCCCAATCATCTTCTCCCTTTATCCCACCCATAAAGATGGGAAAGAAAGGAGATAGAGCGAGAAAAGAGGAAAATGAGAGAAGAGAAAGAACAGGGAAGAGGGAGGAACCAGAGGGGAATTCCAGAATTCCAGAAAGACTTGTGCCACTCTTCTCAATGGACTTCTTCCTTCTCTTGCCCTCTCAGGCCTTCCTCTCCACATGGAAGTACATTTGGTGATCAGGGCAGGGTATGGCTACTCATGCAGTCTTGGGACATCCACTAATTCTGAAGGGACTAACTTCATGTGGGTGGGTCTTTTTTACTCCCTTAGATAACCAGAAAGCCACATCAATACAACATCAAGGGAGGCACAGCTTTTGCCTTGTCCCAAGACTGTGCATGAGTAGTCATACCTTACCCTGATCACCAAATGTACTTCCACGTGGAGAGGAATGCAGCTACACATCCAAGCTAAGTGTTAAAGTAGCTTGGTACCTTGATGTTAGAAGGAAAGGAGAAAATCTTATGTCATTCAACAACAAAAGGAACTTTACTTAGCCATAGGCTAGAAAACAAATTCTTTCTTCTTCAACTCTGACCATATACCACTGGAATTCTCTTACTTACTTCTTTAGAAAGCTATGGCAGAGTAAACATCAGGGTACCAGCTTCAGTCAAGCCCGCCCCTCACAAAGTATTTCACCCAGTTTATAAGCTGGGTGAAAGGTTGAAGAAAAAGAGGAGGTGTGGTCACTCTGAAGATAAGCTTTACTTGGTTTATGAGTTTGCTGAGGCCTCCTGCTATGAGGTTTCTGGAAAAAATAGCATAATCATGGCTGATGTTTCCAATCTTCGGTCCAACAATATGGTAGAGATTAAGCAAGCGCGTGCTGGGTTAAATTTTAACAACCAGCTCTCTGGAGAAAAAAAGTATGCCGAACACACTTTTAAGTTAATCTTCATTGTTAATATTTTCTCTATCATCTTCTTAAGTCTAGATAATCCACAAAACAGTAAATTAAGCACTGATTTGTAGCATTGGCCAATTTTTGAGGTGTATTTACTCACACTGAAAATTTAACAATAGGCTCTCTGGAGCAGGATGAACTGGCTCCGGCCTACCTCTGAGAAGGTTCTAGAATGTGAAAATCATATTTCACAATCACATAATCTCCAAAGTCTGAACATTATTGTTTCAGATTATCACTCTAATATATTAACAAAATGAACAGAGACTCTGTGGGTGTGCGTGTATGTGCATGTATGTATGAATATGTGCATGAACATATACGTATGTGTGTAGTAGAAAATATTGTTTGCAAGAGGACAAAGTAGCACTTTGCTCCTTCCATTTTCTCTGTGACATTTGACACTGTATAGGTTCACACTTTATTGAGGATTGATTTCAGGAAGGCCCGGTTCCTCTTTATTAACTCTTCTTCCACTAAGTCTTTCTGGCCAAAGAAAACAAAATTTCCTATTGTTGGGGATATTTTTCAAATGCTCCTATTTGCAAATGGTTTTGTACTAATTACCTCCAGTTCTAGAACACCACAAAACTTCCTCAATAAAATGTGTAACAAGGCAAAAAAGATTGGCCTAACTATCCACATTGGGAAAAACAAAGTGGATGAAAAATATATTTTGTCCAGAGTATAGTGGTATCTACTTCCCTGTAAATTTCATGGAGGTTAACAAAGGTAGGGCCAACACAAAGGACATACTAATTAACAGGGTTATGAATAGGTCCATTTCACCAAAGATTCCATGAAGACTATGAAAGACTGTGGTGGCATAGAGGAATTCCCCACCAATGGGGATTTAGGCAAGTTGGGACAACCAGGCTGGCATCGAATGGACAGGCTTGAATCAAAGCATGTCTGTGGCAGCTTTTGATTATGACAAATTAAATTCATCCTTTTTCTCTAACTTGACCTCTTATTTGGTCTCCTGGTTACTTAAAAATAAGGCCATTCCTCTCTCCAATCTCCCCCTCGCAGACTGTGAATTTCTCCATTTTATCTTGCTTTTCTCCTACCACCACCCACCTCTGACTCTGTCCAAATTGTCCACTTATCAGGCTCATTCTTGACATCCATATGTTTCTTGGCATTACTGACTACCATCTAAGGTGGTATTCCTGCTTCACTCTTCTCTTCCAGATCCCAGAGAAAGGGAAGGTTTAATCTTCACTATGGACCCCATCCAAACATAATGCTTGTGAGGCCCCAGACTAGGTCTGTTCAGGAGGTAGGCCATATTGGCCAGCAAAACATATAGTTAATTTTACTTTTGATCTTATTTCTCTTAAAAAATTTTCCCCTTGTTTTTTTCCTATAAGTTGAAGTGTCTTCTTAAGCTGTAAAAACACTTATAAGCAGGTTACAGAGGAAATTAACATTTAAGTATTTAAAGTATCTACCTGTTCTCTTTGAATGAAACAGGGGTGGAGGTGGGTAGGGGATCCAAAAGAGGTGTAAAACTTGCTTTCTGCCCATAAATGCTTAAAATCTTTAAAAAGGCACATAGGATGTTAAAGCTAGAAGGGATCTTAGGCATCACCTAAGTCATCAGCCCTTTTTACAAATAAGGAAACTGAGGATAATAGAGATGATGCCATTTGCTTAAGGTCACAGAGCTAGTGTTTGGCAAGGCTAGATTCAAAGCTATAACTAGCTATTTTGGATCCTGGGGTAAGCGTCATGAAACATCCTCAAATCAACCTTGGGAGAGTTAGAGTAGAGTGGGATTGGAAGGAACTCACTTGAGGGTGGCAAGGAAGAGTATCAGCTAGTAACTTTTTTTTCAAGGGGGCAGGGCAGGGCATTTGGGGTTAAGTGACTTGTCCGAGGTCATACAGTTGGTAAGTGTATCAAGTGTCTGAGTCTGGAATTGAACTCCTGTTCTCCTGACTCCAGGGTCAGTGCTCTAGCTGCCTCGAACTAGTAGCTTTTAAAGTAGCTTCTTACCAGCTAAGTGCTAAGCTCCTTTGTTTCTATGCTTTTGAAAAAGAGCAAAAGCTGTCAGCACCCTCTACATTTCAGTGCCCTGGGACAAAATCACAAGTGCTCTATCCTAGTTGTGGCTCTGGCTGAGATTCAAATGCAGGTTCTCTGATGGCACATTTAGTGTTCTGCCCCTATGAATGGTCCTTGGCTAGGAGGAGTTGAGGTCCCAGAATCTTTATGTTTAACTTTTTATTAATTTGAGGACAGGAGAAATATCTTTTTGATTTAGGTGATTCCTACACAGGTGTGGACCTGTGATTCTGCAGTTTTTATGTGGGAACTGCTGGGGTGAGAGCTTCTTCCTTGGGTACATGTCACAGCTCAACTAAAATACATAGTTTTAGAGAACTGCCTAAAGTTGAATGATTTGCCTAAAGTTACACAGCTACTGATAACATGCCAAAGGTATGATTTGAACCCAAGTCTTTCAGAGACCTAGTCCAATACTCTGCCCACCATGCCACACTGTCTCATACATCTCATGTGCATACAGTTCTATGATAAATGTATGTGAGATCTAATATTTTTAAACAAAGCTGTGGGGAGGGTATGTTACCAAATCGACCTGATTTTTTTCATTGACCCAATCTCTCTGTCACTTTCAATTTCTTTCTTTCTTTCTTTCTTCTTTCTTTCTTTCTTTCTTTCTTTCTTTCTTTCTTTCTTCCTTCCTTCCTTCCTTCCTTCCTTCTCTTCTTTCTCTTCTCTCTTTCTTTCTTTCTTTCTTTCTTTCTTTCCTTCCTTCTTTATTTCCTTCTCTTCCTCTCTCTTTCTTTCTTTCTCATTCTTTATTTCTTTCCTTCTTCCTTCTTTCTTTCTTTCTTCTTTCCTTCTTTCTTTCTTTCCTTCTTCCTTCTTTTTTCCTTCTTCCTTCCTTCTTTCTTTCCTTCTTCCTTCCTTCTTTCTTTCCTTCTTCCTTCCTTCCTTCCTTCTTTCTTTCTCTCTCTTTCTTCTTTTTTGTTAGTCTCATTTGGAGTTCTGAAAAATGAAGAAATAGTCCTTGAGGTAACTGTTGGCCCCCTGAATTACTTATGATTCTTTTTGATTCCCTTGGCATTAAGAGGTACTACTTAGAGGTGCTATAGTATTATGGAGAAAACTGGACTGTCAGGACACCTATTCTAAATCCTGATAATATCCTTGCTAACTAAGGGGCCCTTTGACAAATTACTTTTCTTCTCTGGGTTTCAGTTTCCTCATCTCTAAAATAAGGAGTGTGCATTAAAATCTCTTCTCACAGCAAAATTTTTTTTTCCTTAAGATCAACCAACAAGCATTTACTGAGTGTCTACTATATGGCAGGCACTGTGTTGATGCATACTAAATAAATACAAGGCAATTTTAATGGGATGGGAGGGCACTAAGAAGCTGGGTGGAAGGAAGGTAATGAAAGAATATCTTTCAGGAGAGAGGCAGAACACTAGGCCTGGAGTCAGAGAGACCTGAGTTCAGATGCAGCCTCAGACACTTACTAGTTGTGTGACCCTGGGCAAGTCACTACTTAACTCCTGTTTGCCTCAGTTTCCTCAACTGTAAAACGAGTATCAGAGTAGCACCCATGTAGCCAGAATGGACTTTGTTTTCTTTGAATGACTCAGCTTGCCTCGTTGAGCTTCCCTGGACGCTGGGGCTTGCTCTTCCGGGGCAGGACCAGAGCTTCCTGTGTGATGAGTCGTGGCGCTGGCTGAGGGGAGGTGTGTTAACGTGGTCTACGCTGGGGGAGGGGCCAAGTCAAGAACCAATCGGCCCTGGTCGTTCAGGTGTCACTTGATGATGTCAAAAACTCTATAAGAGGGGAGAGGACAGCTTGAAGATCCTTCTTTCCTTTTCTGGTTGGAGCCAGAGACGCCTACAGCCGAAGCTGAGCTGCCGGTAGCAGAGCTGACTGGAGGCTAGTGGGTAATCTTCTTACCGTAGAGGGGAAGCATGTATACGATTTTGCCTTATGCCATCTCGCTTCTCTGTGGCCTCCTGGTTACCCTTGTAAGGCGGACTTATTGGGCCTGGAAGCTTTTGATGAAAATATCAAAATGGGGACGCTGGTTTGTGGGATTGTTACTGTGGAGTGTAAATACATGCTTTAGTTCTCCTGCCTTCTGCCTAGAGAATTCCTTATATCCTGCGGTTCCGGACCTTTTAGGCACATATGAGATTCTCTTTGAAATCATAAATTCTGCCTTCCTAATATAACCCACCTCCCAGAGTTGTTGTGAGGACCAAATGAAGTAATATTTATGAAGTGTTTAGCACAGTGCCTGGCACAGAGTAGGCACTTAGCAAATGCTCATTACTTTCCCTTTCCACCTTCCTGTAGAAGGTTGCGACTGAACAGTAGTGAAGGAAATGAGGGATTCCAAGAGGTGGAGGGGAGGGGGGAAATCATTCCAGGCATGGGACATAGCCATGGCAAGAGGTGTGAGGTAGATTGTCATGTGTGAGGAATACCAAGTAAGCCCATGTGGTTGGATCACAGAAGGTATGATGGAAAGTAACATGCAACAAAACTGAGAAGGTGGGTTGGGGGAGGGTTGTGAAGGGCTTTAAATGCTAAATAGAGGAGTTTGGACTTTCTCAAAGAGGAAATGGGGGTGAGGGGAATAATATGGACAGACCCTGCTTTAAGGAACTTACTTTGGCACCTGAGTGGGTGGCAGATTGGACAGGAACAGAACTAAGGCAGAAAAGACATCTTGTTTAAGGGTCTGAGTTTCCCATGAAAACAATGGACCCAAGAAGTTAGCTGTATTCTGGTGTGTCATTCTCTGCTTAGGGAAGGAAATTTCAGTATATCTGGAGAGCACATGTTTTCTCAAGATTGGGCTTAATTACCTTTTAATAGGATATTGGCACAAAGACAACAAACATTCAAGCTACGAGTTACAGCAAAAGCTTCTAGTCTTTGGAGGTTTTCGCCCACACCCCAATTATGTTCTTCGTTATTCCTTTGGCAAGCTGGCTAGTTCTCTGAATCACCCAGGGATTCTCAAGCCTTTCATAATTCTTATATATGCTTTTGTTCCCCAGTGATTGAGTGGTTAACTATTATTTCAGAGTAGGTTTCTTCTTTTCCCTCCAGTTGATGCATCTCCAGTCTATTGTTAATACGCATTGTGAATTATGAAACTATATGTGCAAAGGGGTCATTCTGGTAATTAAGTGTAACTGATTATATCGTGAATAGAGGCAGATGGGCGTAGTAGATAGAGAGCTGGCCTGGAAGACAGGAGAACTGGATTCCATTCTCTGTCCTGCCATTAACTAGCTGTGTGACTATAGGTGCCACAGTAGATAGAGAGCTGGGCCTGGAGTCAGGATGACTTGAGTTAAAATCCAGCCTCAGACACTTACTAGCTGTGTGACCCTGGGCAAGTCACTTAACCTTGTTTGCCTCAGTTTCCTCATCTGTCAAATGAGCTGGAGAAGGAATTAGCAAAACACTTCAGTATCTTTGCCAAGAAAACCCCCAAAAAGGTCATGAAGAGTTGGACCCAACTGAAATGACTGAACAACAACAGCAACGAGACTTTGGGCAAGTCACAACTTCCTGATTTCCAATTTTCTTGGCAAAGACGCTCCTAACATCCTGGGTCCCCAAGCAACTCTTATTCATTGTGACACCTAGCTGCCTTATTTTATAGATTTTATAACTGAAGAATGAAGAGAGGTTAAGTTACTTGCCCAAAGGCCACAAAACATTTTAGTGGCAAAACAGGAACAAGATCCCAGTTAAGTGATTACAAGTGGGGTCATGTTGCTGTGCCCTTTCTTGTAGCACCTCTTGGAGGAGGTCTTGCTGAGCCCTTTTCAGGACTGCTCACTTACCTTTTACCTCTTTCCCGTGTCTATGAGAAGCTGAAGCATGCACAGTGGCCACACCCAGGTAAAACCATCTCATCAGATGGGCTAAAACAGGTTGAGGGTAACTGATGGGCCTCAGACCTGGTGGTGAGTTAGGGGAAATGTATAACCCAAACATGTGACAACTTCTGGAATGGGCGGATGAGAACAATTTGTTTCAATGGCCATGAAGGCGGTTGAAGCAGGTGCTGTGCAACGCTTGAGCTTAGTCAAACATCAAAGATGCCAAGGTCATCTAGTGCATCCTGGGCGATCGCCAATCTTTTTGACTTTTGTCTTATCACTGCACTTCTATGATTCTGGAAGAGAGAGCAAGGCTGGAGACTTTGTGAAACTCTTGCCTTACTTAACTCCAATTTGGTGTGAGTCAAGACATTACCCCATAATGTCACTGGTCCTCTTCAAAAAGGAAGGATCACCACCAAAAACAACAAATAGCAATGATATTACTGATTTGATTTCCATTCTTAGAAATAAAGCAATAAGCAGAAAGTAGTGGGACAGGCAGGAGCAAGAGCTGGGATGTGATGGTGGCTGGAAAAATGGTAAGCTTGAACTTCTTGGTTGATGGTCAGAGTAGATGTGAAGTATGGTTCACTGTGACTTAGAAAGAGTGAAAGAGGTGAGCTTGTACTCCCTCATTCACCGATCTGCACTGCTTAGGGCCCTAGGGCAGAGTTTCAAAGCTAAGTAGATGTATGATCTCAGGAGGTCAGAGTCAGAGAGTATTTGTTCCAGGTCAGGAGAAGGCTATCATCTACTATCATTGAACCAAGTGGTGCCATTAGAAGCATACTGGTACAGAACAGTGAAGAGTAAACTGTACAAAGTTATACTTTAATAAAATGTTAAAAAAAAGATTTATCAGAATTATTTACCAACTTCTTTTAGGACCATAATTTCTTTGGTGTTTAACCATTGTGTTATCCATAATACTATCTCATTTTACCTTATCTGTTTCTCATATGCCATAAAATAAATCTACTCAAGGTGACTCCTTATCATGAGAATCATACCTCAGTCTGAGTCCACTATGTAATGGCTTCTTTCAAGTGACAACAACTATAATTCTGATTCATTCATTCCATCAACCAATCAACAAATGTTTATTAATCACCCACTTTCTGTTAGTCACTATACCTCTTTGATTTGGGGACAAATTTGCTCAGAGGTTAAGTGACTTGCCCATGCTCTCCGAAGCAGGATTTAAACCCAGATTTCCTGACTCCTGACTTAGGAGGCAGCTAGGTGGCTCAGTGGATAGAGCACTAGGCCTGGGGTCAGGAAGAGCTGAATTCAAATCCTGCCTCAGACACTTATTAGCTGTGAGACCCTGGGCAAGTCACTTAATCTCTGTTTGCCTTGATCTACTGGAGAAAGAAATGACAAACTACTCCAATATCTTTGCCAAGAGAATCTCATGGACAGTATGGACATGGGGCCACCAAGGGTTAGACATGACTGAACAACTTTTTGACTCCAGGTCCATCACTGGTTAAACTAGCTGGGCATTTGGCAAAGCCTGGAAGGACAGAGGAAATTTTTTCTTCAGGCATGAGTTGTACTAGATGGTCCCGGATGTTCTTTCCAACTTTGAGATTTAGTGAGTCTTGGATTCTGTGTGATTTCATTTTAATTCATTTCAACAAGAATTTATTGAGTTCTTCTTATGTACTTAAGGATTATGTGTCTTGGTGAGAGATCCAAAATCCTTTCTCAATAAAAAAAATTGATCGGAGTTATGACACGATCCTTGACTTCAAGCCATATTTCTAGGCTTTGCATTCTCTCCCACTTCATTTTTTGTTCTATTTTATGTTTTAAGTCATAGGAGGGAAAAGAAATGTGCTTTGGTTTGGATTCCTTCTAAAAAAAACAACAAAACCACAAATCTCCCTTACCTAAGCTTTATCTGTTATAACATGAACCGAAAGCCCTCAGATGGCAAGCTGAAAGTATCCATTATCCAATCTGACAAAGAGCCATTAGACATAGGTGATGCAGCCTTCAAAATGCCTTCAAACAGTGAAAGAGAAAAGCAAGGTAATAATCTGTCTAATCATGTGTTGCTATCCTGAGTTCACCCTGTTGACCATTCCAAGTTGAAATAACTTTTCTCCCCACTTTTCTTATTTTACGTGCCTCCTCTATCAGAAATCTGCAATTACTTCCTGTCTACTGGCTGCTTCCTTGATGCCTGCAATGATGCCCTTGTCTTTCTCATCCTGTTAAAAATCCTTGCTTGATCCACCCATCCTCACTAGCTGTTGTTCCATGTCTTTCCTCCCTTTTGTGTGCGAAGACCTTTCATAATAGATGCCTCTCTACTTTTCCTCTTACTTTCTTCTTCATTCCCTACAGTCTGACTTCCTGCTTCATCATTCCATGGAAACTGCTTTCTCCAAAGTTACCAATCATCTCTTAATTGCCAGATCCAAAGACCTTTTCCCAATCCTCATTTTTCTTGACCTTTCCTTAGCCTTTGATACTGTCAATCACCCTCTTCTTGATACTCTTTCTCTCTGGATACTCTCTCCACTGGTTCTCTTCTTATCTCTCTGACCATTCCTTCATCTCTTTACTGAATCTTCATACAAGTCACCAGCACTGACTATGGAGGCTTCCTCAAAGTTCTGTCCTGGGCCTTCTTCTCCCTCAGTTCTATTTTATTTGGTGATCTCATCAACTCTCTTGCTTTCAATGATCCTCTCTATGAGGATAACTCTCAGATCTACTTATCTGACCCTAACCAGTCTTCCTTATATATAATCTTATATATTCAACTATCCATTGAATATCTGGAATGGCATGTCCCATAGACATCTTAAACTCAACATGGCCAAAACTGAACTCATTGTGTCCCCCAAGATTTCCCACCTTCCTAACTTCCCTATTGTTGTCAAGAGTGCCACCATCTTGCCGGTCCTCCATGCTTGTAGCCTGTATATTGTTCTTGATTCCTCATTCTCTCTCATCTTCCATGTCCAACCAGCTGTCAATTCCTATTGCTTCTACCTTTTTCTACCTTTTTCAAACCTTTCTCATATTTTACCTTCTCTCTTTTTGATGGCCACCATTTCGGTGCAGGCTCTCATCACCTCATCACCAGGCCTAGACTTATGCAATAATAGCCTGCTGATTGGTCTTCCTGACTTAGGTCCCTCCCCATTCCAATCCATCTTCTATTCAGTTGTCAGATTGATCTTTCTAAGGTACAGTTCTGATCATATAATATAAAATCTGGTGGTTACCTATTGCTTCAGGATCAAATATAAAATCCTCTGTTTGACTTTTAAAACCCTTTGTAACCTGGCCCCTTTCTTCTACCTTTCCAAATCCTCTGTTTGACTTTTAAAATCCTTTGTAACCTGGCCCCTTTCTTCTACCTTTCCAATCTTCTTACACTTTATTCTCTCCACACACTCTGCAATCCAGTGATAATGGCATGACATTCTATCCCCTGATTTTAAACCTTTTCATTGGATGTCCTACATGCCTGGAATGCTTTTTCTCCTTCACATTCTAGTTCTTGCTTTCTTTAAGTTTCAGCCAAAGTCTAACCTTCTTCAAGAAACCTTTCATGGTCCTCCTTAATCTTAGTGACTTCCCTCCGAGACTACCCTCAACTTATCTTGTACGTATCTTTTTTTTGTGCAAAGTTGTTTGCATATTATCTCCCCCATTAGACTGTGAGCTTCTTGAGAGCAGGAATTGTTTTTTTGCTCTTCTTTGTATCCCCAGCACTTACCTAATGCCTGGCATGTAGTTAATAAATGCTTATTGACTAACTGATATTGGTCTGTTTTCCATTTGTTGTTGTCATTGTTGGTGAGTCATTTTGTTGTGTATGACTCTTCATGACCCCGTTTGAGGTTTTCTTGGCAAAGATACTAGAGTGGTTTGCTGTTTCCTTCTCTAGCTCATTTTACAGCTGAGGAAACTGAGGCAAACAGGGCAGAGTAACCCGGGATCTCATAGCTAGTAAATGTCTGAGGGCAGATTTGAACTCAGGAAGATGAATCTTTCTGACTCCAGGCCAGGCACTCTATCCGCTGTGCTGTCTAACTGACCCTGTCTTGCCTTATGATGTGTATCTAAGTATGTATATTGTGTATGTCTATGGATATGGGTTTCTGTGCCTCTGTGTCCCTTTCCACGTTGGTCTTTTCTTATATGTGCTGTGTCATATTGCTGATTTAAAAAAAAACAAACCACAATCTGTGATTTTATCAATTCAGTAAACTCCCAGTCATGGAGCTCCCTGTATTCGTGCGAATCAGCAGCTATGTTGCAACTTGTAATCTTATCTGGTTACCTGGAGCCATGAGAAGTAAAGAGCCTTGCCTTGAGTCATGAAGTTAGTATATGTCAGAGGCACGATTTGAAATCAGATCTTTCTGAGGTAGGCTCTCTATCTGCCACACCATATTCCTGTTTAGTTCAGAACAAATTGTCAGATTAAGAACTGGAAGTCTGGTTTCCCACGAGATGAATTTGTAAACTTGCATCTAAGAAACATTTTAGCTTCAAACTTGTTCAGTCATTTTCAGCTGTGTCCTATACTTTATGAACCTATTGGGGGTTTTCTTGGCAAAGATGGTGGAGTGGTTTGCCATTTCCTACCCTAGCTCACTTTATAGATGAGAAAACTGTGGCAAACAGAGTTAAGAGACTTCTTCTGGGTCCTACAGCTAGTAAGTGTCTGAGGCTAGATTTGAACGCAGGAAAATGAGTCTTATGGGCAGCAAGGTGGCATAGTAGAGAGAAGACTGGGCCTGGAGTCAGGAAGACTCATCCTGCTGAGTTCAAATCTGGCCTCAGACACTTATTAGCTGTGGGACCCTGGGCAAGTCACTTAAGTTTAAGATCCTGTTTGCCTCAGTTTCCTTATCTGTAAAAATTTGCTAGAGAAAGAAATGGCAAACCACTCCCATTATGTTTGCCAAGAAAACCCCAAATAGGGTGACAAGGAGTCAGACGCAAGTGACCAACATCAACCACAATAATACAGATGAGTCTTCCTGACTCCAGGCCTGGCACTCTATCCACTGTGCTACCTAGCTGGCCATTTTAGCCTTACTATAGGAAACAAATTCATTTATTTTTTAAATAAAGGAACTTTGACCCCCTTGCTTGGATGGCTATCCTTAGGTAATGGAGCCATAAGTATCCCAGATTTACTCCTTTGATACCATCCATTTGATACATTTCATACAGAGCAGGGAGGGCAAGGATGGAGGAGGTCACATTTGAGGACCCTGCAGTGATTCTGCCATTTCACTGTGACATGTCTATCTGGCAATGAAAAAGCAAAAGTAGAAGAATGCTTAGTCACTGTGCTCAGAAGTTTCCCTGCTGCAGGGGGCAAGTTGACATTAAAATCCTAACTTCCTCCCTTAAGCAGGATGATGAGTCATTGTCACCTGAGTGCAGGCCCAAACACAAACTGACACACTCTGACAGGCCTCATTAGTTTAATGGTGTGTCCCTGCCTCACACTCGGGAGACTGAAAGGCTCCATCTACTCCCTAACAATGAGGAACTACTTGTCTTCTAGCTACAGCTTCTACCTACCCACTTCAAGACAGTATTTGTTCCTAATTAATTCCTTTGAATCCCAACACACATAGCCTGGATACTGGTTTCTCCCACACCTGCGAACCATGCACACAACTCCTTACTGACTTTCACTGTGTGAATATTTTGGTAGTCTGATCTTTTGTGGCGTAACACACTCTATTGTCAGACTCCAAGGATTGTTTATTTTCCTGGCTGTTATCCATGCCTGGAATACTTTCCCTCCTATCTCTACCTCCTGACTTTCCAGCCTCTTTCAAGTCCCAGCTAAAATCCCATCTTCTAAGAGAAATCCTTCCTGATTCTGTCTTGTGCTTTTTTTCTACTGACTGTCTCCAATTTATCCTGTATACACTCTGTTTGTGTGTGGTTGTTTTCATGTTGTTTCCCGTTAGACTGGGAGCTCCTTGAGAGGTGGGACTGTCTTTTATGTGCCTTTGTATTCTCAGAGCTTAGCACGCTTCCTGGAACAGAGTAGGCACTTGGTAAATGCTCACTGACTTCTAAGTTGCACAACCAGCTCCCTCTGCTTCACTGAAGGACACCATCATAGGATCCTAGATTTGGGGCTGAAAAGGAGCTTAGAGGTCATCTAGTCCAGGGCTTCTTAAACTTTGGTTGGAGTTGTGTGGCCTGAGGGCATGTGCAGTGCAAAGTGCACATGCTTTGTGTTCGGAACCAAGGCTGCAGTGATACCTTGGACCTCAGATTCACTACGCATTTGATTTTTAATTAATTTTTGGTTGTTGAGTGTTCAGAAACCTTTTACTGCCAATTTTTTCACAGCCCCACAGTTTAAGGAGTGCTACAGTCAAATGCTCTCTTTTTATATGTAACATGGGTTTAGACGTTGCGTGCATTGATATTCTTTACCTGCTTTGCCATGTGGGAGCTGGGATAGGGGAGGGAGAGCTGCTTCCAGCCACTCATTGCTGAGGGGCTTTTGTAGATGTGCCCTCCCCCTCCCCAAAACAAACAAACAAATAAATGACCAACCAAACAAACCCTAACTGGCTTCTGGGTTGGAAGAGTTGATGACCCAAGGGTTCTTTTCAAAGAAGAGACAATTTTCCTACCATGCTCTCTTGGATGTTAACTCTAGGGTTTAATTCTGGGAAGCTGGACAGGAAAAGACCAGTACTTGTGTTTGCAAGAGGAAGTGGGGACCAAGTGAAGGCTTTTTCAAAATGGGGAGAGCATTTACTATCCTCTACAAATCGATATGGTATAAAAAGCATCAGATCTGTAGATTAGAAGCTGGGTCTAAATGAAGATTTTACCCATACCCAATTCATGTTTGTCCACTGAATAACTTTTCTTACTACACCTTTTTGAGGAGACCTTAGACCTGAGCCAAAAAAGTAATATTGTGTTAGGGGGCAAAGGAATGTGAGAATGGGGAGTCTAATTCTTCTAAACAGAGGCAGGGAGACTGCCCTCCAGTACTGATTCTGGTTCAGAACCACATGTTTGGATACAGAACAGGCAAGGGTGGGCACCTCAACCCCTGCTCCTCAATTTCTTTCTCATTCTTTTTCTTTCTATATACACATACACACAGTATATATGCACATACATGTGTTTATGTATGACCATGACACATATGTATGTACACATATGTATATATGAGTGCATGTGTGTGAATAATATAGATAGAGAGATACTCTCCCCATCTTGAAAAAGCCTTCACTTGGTCCCATTTTCTTCTGCAAGTACATTTTTTAAATTATACTAGGTTATAGAAATACTTGTTTTAGTCCATAAATTAAAAATTAAAAATAAATAAAGCCTTCACTTTGTCCCATTTTCCTTTCTTGGTCTCTCATAGATGTTGACAATCAGTTAGTAGGAAGAGGACTAATGGTACATCCGTGAATGTCAAGTATCTGGCCCTCTGTTTTTCTCCCTCCATTCTTGCTCTCTTATTGAGCTCATTTCTTCACAAGTTTGTAGGTAACAGTCGATGCCCTGACCTTGTCCCTTAGCTGTTGTTACTCCTCAGTTCTCTTGTTTAGTCATTTCAGTTGTACCTGAAGCTTAATGATTCCATTTGGGGTTTTCTTGGCAGAGATAATGAAGTGGTTTGACATTTCCTTCTCTAGCTCATTTTATAGATAAGGAAATTGAGGCAAACAGGGTTGAGTGACTAGCCCAGGGTCACACAGCTAGAAAGTGCCTGAGGTCAGATTTGAACTCAGGAAGATGAGTCTTCCTGACTCCAGGCCCAGCACTCTGTGCAGTATGGCACCACCTAGCTGCTCTAGCTGCCCAAATAAGTTCTCTAGCTTCACTTTTTTGATATGTCCTTCAAAGCCCAGTTCAATAATGACGTCCTTCAGAAAGTCTTTCCTGATTAACTCAACCCTCTCAGACCATTCCTTCCCTTGCTACCCGCCCCCTACCCCCGGGATCTGCAGTAATCCACATGAATTAATTTGCTATCATGTGTATGTGACTTTGCAAAATCTTTTCCATTACTGTATATTGCATAGCTTCAATTAGTTTATTGGGTAAGGCCCCGAAGGGCCTGTTCTCTAATTCATTTATATATACTCAGAATACCTAGCACAGACAGTTCTTAGCACATAGGAGCCAGTGTGGTTGAGTGGAAAAAGTATTGAACTTAGAATTTCAGGACCTGAGTTCAAATCCCAGCTCTGCCGTTTGTCACCTGTGTTGTATAAATCTGGTGAAGTCATTTAGCCTCCCATGCCATAATTTCTTCATCTGTAAAATGAAAGGGTTGGACTAGATGGCCTCTGAGGTTCCTTCCAGCTTCAAATCTCTGAACCTATAGCGACTGGCTAACAAGCACTTATTAAGTGCCTATATAACCCACATGCTAGCTTCTCATTTATCCCTCCCATGTCTTGGTCTGAAGGAACAACGTGAACTAAATCAGGTAGGGAGTATTCCTGTGAGGTGCCTACTTATTACTAAGCAGTAGGTATTCAGATATAAAAGATACGTGTACATACATATGTGTCATGGTCATACACACACGTACATATACATGTATGTGTGTGTATACTGTGTGTATGTGTATAGCCCTCAAGGACCCTATACTTTACTAGAGGGTTATCCTACATGTCCTAGAAAGGTGGCCAAGAAAGAGGGGTTTGCTCTAGGCATTTGTGGGGCTTGTGAACAGAGCCACAGGACAGGAAATTGTTCAGCTTTTCCAAGTACTAATGGTAATACCAATTTAATTATTGTTCCTTGAGCAAGAGGTCAAAAGGGAGAGGCGAACAGTCCGAGATGGAGGGAGGAAATGCAGTAGTGAGATGGGATAGGGGGCAAGATGCCTTTACTATCTCATGTCCTGGTAGGTGTCTAGATAGGATAAAGAGGACTCTGGGGGATTATGGTAGTCTCAAAATAAGGGCCCCAGGCAAAGATTGACTCACTCTCCAGTGGGGCAACTTCATCATAAGACTAGTCCCCAAATTGAGTGGATTAATTCCTGGGGATGGGGATTGGGTGGGCAGGCTCCTCCAAGAAGGAAGTCTAGGTCCTGGGGGTTGCTATTCCAGGTGAGTCGTGACAGGGCAGGTGGCAAAATATAATATTCTCCAATAGTTCCAATGGTTCCCATGTGGATTATCTCACCAATGTGGGTAATCTCTTCCATAATGCAGATTATAACCCAACCATGCCTCTGCAACCTATGTGACCCTCATTCACGATCTCCTATGACTCTGTCACAGCCAACGTATTAGAGGCCTTCCTTGGTATTGCGTGGATATCAGTGAAATAAAGACACATGAAATAAATACTAAAAAAATTGATCTAAGTGGGTAGAGTTTGGAAATGTAAAGTTTACCTGATCAATTGAGTAAATATTAAATTTACCCTTTTCTGTAACTCTGTGCCAGTTTGGGAGGTGGTTGCCATTGCTGTTTTTCTGAGGTAGGTGCCAGCTTATGCTGCCCACATTCTAGTTTCCCATTTATTCCTCCCATGCTTTGGTCTGAAGGAACAATGTGAACTAAGCCAGGTAAGGAATATTCCTGTAAGATGGACCACATGCCAACCGACTGAAAGGACTTGCTACAGGCTTGAACAGACAAGCTCTGGACGATGACTAAACTCCCTTGGGGTAGGGACCAGTATTCTTTATGTTTTTTTTTAATCTCCCTTAATGTCTAGCACAATGCGTAACATATAGTAGATAGTTAATGTTTATTGAATGAGGAAAAGTATTAATCTAGGCTGTGATGGGGATAGTTTCTACCCATGATAGATACAAGTCCTTACATGGTATTGAATCTGTATGTGTTTTGCATAATAAACATGTAACTCAACATATCATTAGTATGACACAGTAGATAAAGTAATGGTCTCATAGGTCTCATGACCTATGTTCATATTTAACTTTTGTGCCTTTATTGCCATGTGACCATTGGCAATACACTTAGCCTTTCTGGGCCTCAGTTTCCTCATTAATAAAATGAGAATAATAATAGATGTAATTCCTACCTCACAGGGTTGTTGTAGGTCTTGAATGAGATGGTGTATAAAAGTGCTTGGCAAACCTTAAAGTGTTTTGGTAAAATTTCAGATATTCTTATCATTATGAGTTGAACGAGGCACACAGGGTTGGATGGGTTTCAGCATCCACTCCTGTATGGAATATCCAGATGGATGAGATCTTAGAACCAGGAGATTATTGGAACATTATTCTTATATTTGTCCTCGTTGATTGTGTCTCACCTGAGAGAGTAGTATAAGTGAGGCAGCAGTGATATAGTGACAGAATTCTGGAACCAGAATTCAATTCTAGTCATCAATAAACAGAGGCAGCTAGGTGATAAAATAAAGAATACTGAACTAGGGGTCAGCAAAACCTGAGTTCAAATCTCCCTTACTAGCTCTGTGACCCTGGCCAAGTCATTTAACCTGCCTGGAGTTCTCTCCTTCCTCTGCTCTGATGGCTGACCTCCCTGGTTTCCTTTAAGTCCCAACTAAAATTTCACCCTACAGGAAGCCTTTCCCCAACCCCTTTTAATTCCTGTACCTTCCCTCTCTTAATTATTTCCTATTTATCCTATATATAGCTTGCTTTGAATATATTTGTTTGCATGTTGTCTTCGGTCAGATCATAGCTCCTAGAGAGCATGGGCTGCCCTTTGCCTCTTTTTGTATCCCCAAGGCTTAGCATAGTGCATTGCACTGGTGTGTACCCCAAGAGTATTGTGAATAGTTCCAGTCATCCAGAAAAACTCCAAAGTGTTTGTACCATGAAATAAAGTCTGTTTCTTCTTTAAAAATGTTTATTTAGTAATTGACTGAACCTCTTTAAGACTCATTCTACAGAGAATAGAACTTAGAATCAAGACCTGAGTTCAAATGCTGCCGTAGATACTAGCTATGTGACTCTGGTCAAATCATTTAGAATTTTTCAGGCTAAGTTTCTTAATCTGTAAAATGGGGATAATAATAGTGCCTACCTCAGAGGACAGTTGTGAGAATAGAATAACATATATAAGGTGCTTTGCAAACCTTAAAGTGCCATGTAAATGCTAGATGACATTATTATTATTAATTATTGTGCTTCTTATGTATGAGGCTTAGGAGACCTGGGTTTGAGTTCCACTTCTGGAACTCCTTAGCTATATGATTTTGGGCAAGTCACTTCATTTCACTTATTCTCCACTTTGTTAGAAGGCAGAACCGAGAGATAGACGAGGTAAGAGGAACTAAATTTAAAGTCGGAGTAAGGATGCTTTAGGGATATATTCAGGGAATAAGCAGCCATAGCCCTGATTCCTGCGGCAGACCATTCTAAACTCTGTGAATCCCTCTTGATTGTTTTTTAGCTTCATTTGAAGGCAGAAAGGTGTAGTGGATAAGAGTGGTAGCCAAATAGTGGGTTTGGGGCTGCAAGACTCTGGTTTGATTATGACTTTGACACTAACCACCTATGGGAAGAAGTCACTTCTTTCTGGGCTTCGGGTCCCTTACCTATAAAATGAGGATGGTTTAGATCAGGGTTCTAACCTTTTGTTTTTAATATTGTAGACTCCTTTGGACCCATTCTCAGAAGAGTTTTTAAAAGCATAAAGGAAAGTGCATAAGCTTACAAAGGAAACAAATTATAATGAAATACAGTTGTCAAAATATTAAAATAATACTCACAAAGCTAACATTTACATAGCATTTAGTATGTTCTAAGCACTGTGCTAGGCACTTTACAATTATTAATTTCATTGGATCCTCACAACAACCCTGGGAAGTAGGTGCTATTGTTATCTCCGTTTTACGGATGAGGAAACTGAGGCATTCAGAGGTTAAGTGGCTTGCCTGAGGTCACATAGCTAGTGAGTGTCTGATGCCAGCTTTGAACTCAGCACTCCCTGCCTCTAGCCCTGGCACTTTCTCTATTCTGCTATCTAGTTGTCACAGACCCCAGGTTAAGAATCCATGATTTAGATGATCTCTAAGATTTAATTCAATCCATGTATTATGTGTAAGATATCGTGCCCAGTTAGGAGCTGGAGATATACATTGAAAAAGAAAAATTCTTGCTCTCAAGGTATTAACATTTAGGTTATAGTAGTGTATGTCAAATACAAAAAATATGCAAAATTTTAAAAAGTAATTTTATCAGGGAGAGAGCTCTAATAACTAGGGTGATCATGAGCATGTAAGAAGTCACACCTCGGTTGTCCTTTGCGGGTAGCTAAGGAGTTCTAAGAGGGAAAGATGAGTAAGATGCACATTCCAGATATGGAGGACTATCTGTTCAAAAATAAAGGTGAGGGAATAGACTGTTATGTGCTGGGAAAAGCAAGAAGGCAGGTTTAGTTGGAAGGGATAGTAGCTAAAAGTGAGGGATATGAAATAAGATGAGAAAGGTACAAAGAAACCTATCACTTCTAGCTTTCGGTTACTATGATCTCGTGAATATTACACAGTTATCGTACCTTTACTTTTTTTAAGGGCAGATACCATTTGGGGAAATACCAAAGTCTGTCAATGACCTGCCACGTAATCCCAGTAGAATCCTTTGTGTACTTGCGGAAAGAAACAAACAAACAAACACACAAAGCAAAAACAAACAAACAAAAAAAACCCAAAATGTCAGGTCCTGAAGTTTCCTAGCAAGCCTTCCAAAGGGCCATGTCATTCATGAGATCTGCTAATCATGCACAACTTTCAGATGACGTTATTATCCTTGTCTTTATCCCGCCAGACAGAAAGGAAAGAACAATCAGTTTCAGCAGTAAGTGATGTGCCATTGAGATATGGGTGACTTTAATAAGACTCTCAGGGATGCCTTTTGCATGAAGTGTTGGACCGTGTTTCAGTTTGACCATACAAAGTTTAAACAGTGAATCATTATGTGCTTATTAGAAACAGAACTTTCTGGTTATACACCCACACACACACACACACAAATCAGTTGCATTAAAAATCTGGTATGAAATTAGTGAAAGAGTTCTAAGTTGGCAACCTGAAAAATTTGTGCCACTATCCTCATGCTTTACAGATTGGAAGTTTTTAGGACATTATGTCAAAGGATATATTCAGTTACCACAAGACCTCAGTTCACCCAAGCTATTTGGATTTTGGCTTCTAAGCCCATTGGAATAAACATTTGATGATTTTTACTATTCCCTTATTATATCTTCTTATTGAATAATCTAAAAAAGCTATTTTTAAAGAAAGCTCATCTTTTTTTAAGGGAAGGGAACAAGCACTTATTAAGCTCTTGCTGTGTATCAGTCACTGTGTTAAGTAACTTACAAATATTATCTGATTTGATCCTCATAACAATCCTGGGAAGTAGGCACTTTTATTATAAGTGAGGAAACTGAGCTAGAGAGAGGTTAAGTGACTTGCTCATGGTCACACAGCTAGTAAGAGTCTGAGGACAAATTCAAACTCAGGTCCTCCTGATTCCAGTTCACAGGTCCACTGTACTACCTAGCTGTTAAGATTATATTTTGGTGGAAAATTTTTATTTCAGTGAAACATTCTATAGTAATCTTATGACTATAATCCTTTTTTTTGGGTGATTCATGTGGATACAAAGATATTGCTAGAAAGAATTTAGAAAGCATTGATAAGTATAATGATACCTTGGTCAAGAAACTAAAGACCTTAGGAGTACAGGTGGTATCTTCAGTGCAGCTGCAAATAAAAGTACTTCAGAAGAAAAAAGGGAGACTTAGGAAATGAACAGCTGATTCACACATGATGTCTGAGAAGAAGTTTATAACAGAGAGATGACTGGTCAGAAATGGAATGTGTCTAACAAGAATGTGAAAAAAAAAATTGCCATAGCTGTGTAAGACACTTTTCTCATCGTCTAATTTGCTTTTTAAAAAATGATCTTTTGTCTTTTGGCCATTTATTCATTTGGATGTCATAGTTCACTGTCTTTTTTTTTTTTGGTAAAAGAGGCATACAAAGCTGAGAAATGTGTATACTGCTTTTAATTCTCATTAAGTAATTCAAATTAACAGATACAAAATGAAATAAGCAGTATTAGGAAAAAGAACATTCATATTGACAGCAATGTGAATGGAAGAAATAACAAAACAATCAAAATTGAATGCATCAGAATATTAATGGCCAAACCTGGCTCCAAAAAACTGCTATGAGAAAATATATTCCCTCTCCTTTGCTGCAGAGTGCACCTGTAACAACAATGTTACTTGCCACTGCTGTGGCTATATAAGGCCAATAACACCAGTACACAGGAGGTCTGCTAGCACAGGTTCTTTGATCTGCTTTTCTAAGGAAAGCAACTTTAAGGGGTTTACAATCTCACTGTAATCAAACATACATATATCATTCACTTAGTTCTGGGAAAAAAGTCAGCAACCTGAACTTCAGAGCAAATACAAACAGAGAAAATATAAACAGAGCAAATGATACAAATTAATTAACAGACAGGCTTCTAGCTGTCTGACCAAAGCTATACATACATAGTTACCAGAAAGAGAAGCACCAACATCTGGTTTTTTCGAAGCTGGGGTGGGGGGGCGCCTTAACAGCTACCTGGAGTCTCTACACCAACACTCTTCCAACTAGTGAGCCCCCAACAAAATGCTAATCTCAGAGCAAATATATACTTCTTCAGGGTCAGAGTGCTTCACACCTCTAGAGGGTTTGATACCTGTAGTGACTTAACTAGCAAAAGGGTGTGGGCCTTCCTACAAACAAAGGCAAGATTCAATCAAAGGCACTTGATTGACCCAGTGCTGAGAAGCACTCCAAAACAAAAGACAACAAAAAGTCTAACTTTGCTTGCCCTTGTAGCACCATGGACAGGGAAAAAGATGCATATATCAGACTTAATATGTTGATTAGTTTTGTTGACTTTTTCCCCTTCCTCCTTTTTAATTCTTTATTTTAAGGAATATTTCTCTGGGGAGGGAATAAATGAAGAGATATTTGTGTAATATAAAAACATAAAAGCAAAAAATATCCCTAAATGTACCTTTTTTAAAAAATCCTCTCAGTACTTACCAGAGTTCTATCATATTTAACTTTCCTAAGTCTATATTCAGGCCCTTTATTGATTATTTTATTTTTTTATTTTAGATTTGCTTAGGTCTAAAATGGGACATTATTACTTTTATAGTTTTACTATCTGTTTTCCTCATAAGTTTGATTAATTTTCCTTTAAGCAGTCGGATGCTAGGTTATTTGGCACATATGTATGTATGTAAAGGATTGGCATAATTTCATTACTTATGGAACCTTTAAGCATAACATACTTTCCATGCTTATCTCTTTAAACCATGTTTATTTTTTATTGTTGTCTTGTCTGAGATCATAATTGCCACATTTGCTTTTTTTTGGATTCATCTGGGGCATAACAAATTTTGCTTTAGCTCTTTATTTTAACTGTGTAAATCTCAATGTGCCAAGTGTTCCTTGTAAACAACTTGTTCTTGGATTATGCTTTCTAATTCATCTAGCTATCCTCCACTTTATCAGTAAGTTTATCCCATTCACATTCATAGTTATGATGGTATCATTACTTCTATGACATCTTCATAATTTCTCCTTTCTTTGACTCCCACATTCTTCTTTAGATAGAAAAGAAAGATAGGGAAAGAAAAGGAATGCTCTCAGGACTTGTAATATATACTAGGAAAAAGCTGATTTTACTGTTTCCTTTCCTCTTTTCACCCTGCCCAGTCTCATATTACTGGTTTTTATATTTCTTCCTCTGTTCTTTATCAGTCCTTCATACATTAGGGTTGTTTTGCTTTTAACTATTCCTTTCCCTACTCTACCCTTTGTCTTTAATCTCCTTCTCCCCATTTTGTGTTCCTACCTATCTCATTTGAATTTAATTAATGTATTTCTACACCAAACTCTGTGTGTGTGTGTATGTATGTGTGTTCATGTGTATACTCTATCCTCTTTTGCGCAGATAAATGTGAGATTTATGAGAGGGCCACTCCCCCACTTCCACATTAGAATATTCTTTTTCTGGCTCTGCCCAGTTATGAGAAATAGCAAGTTTCTCTTCTTCTCTGTTTTCCCCCTAGTGTTCTTTCTTCCTTCCCTAGTCCTTTCTTCCTTCCTCTTCTTTGCTATCTTAAAACCATCAAATCAGAACAAGACCATGTCCTGGTCCCAAGTCATGATTGCTTCTGTAACCCTCAGCCAGTCAGTCAGACAGTCAACAAATATTTATTAAAGTCATATTGTTTGCCAGGTACTATGCTAAGTTCTGGGAATACAAAGGTAAAAAAAAAAATCCTTGCTTTCAAGGATTTTTTTTCAAGGAGAAACAATATGTAAATAATTAGTTATATACAAGATACGTTCAGAGTAGATGGAATGCAATCTGAGAGGGGAGGCATTAGCAATTGGAGGGACTAGGAAAGGCCTCCTGCAGAAGATGGAATTTGAGCTGAGTCTTGAAGAAAACCAAGGAAACTAAAAAGTAGAGATGAGAGGTCAAAATATTAGGAACAGCCAGTAGGGGTGGAAGTGGAGTACCTTTATCAAGAATGCCCTCAATACACATACAGATTGTTCACTTAAAGATTTTGTATGGCTAGATAGGAATGTAGGTATAATGGTAGGTGATTATGAATATTTTCTTGATTTCTTTTTCTGTAGCAAGTTATTTTTTCCCCAAGCACTGCTAAGTGTTCATCTCCCTTTCATATATCTTGAGACTCATTCCTTCAACGCCCTCAAAACCTTTAGCACAGATCACCTCTATGAATACCCTGATCTAGTCCAACTGCTCTTTCCCTTTTTGGTTTTTTCTCATACCTTTTGTTTTCAGGAAACACACTAGGGACTCTTATTACAACTGAACTGCCATGGTTCCACTGTATTTGATGAAGAGAATATTTTCTTTATTTGCCCTATCATTTCTAATTTTTATGTTTTCTGCTCATCCAGTTTTATCTTGATATGATCTTGGGATGATAAGGCTTAATTAGATCTTATGCCAACCAATCTGAAAGGTTATTTTGGCCTCCTCTCCTTATGGCTATTTTATGAGGAGATACCAATCATTCTTCCACTGTCCTCCTCCACAAGATTTTATAAATCACTTTTAAAATACCAAGCCAGTGTGGTTGTTGGCTGCCATATATATCTCCTTGGCAATGAGGTTAAGTATTTGTTGGCTGAGGTGGTTTCTTGGCTCTTCTGCTCATGCCGCTGAGATGATTGATTTATATCAATTCAATTTCCTTTGGACTGTGCTTATTGTGATCCTTAGGAAATGATCATAGTTGGTGTTGATGTCTATTATTTTATCCACTTCTCATTTTTCTTCATCAACAATTTATTTAAAATGATCAGTTTGGAGTTGTTTTTAATAGCATGTCATATCTTCTCATTTTTATTTTTTCTCTTGATTTCATATTAGTGGTCTGACTAAACATAGGTGATTTGGAAATAACTCATTCATCCCATATGTTGAAATAACTCATTTATCTTATGTATTGAGATAATAAGCTTCATTTGGCAAGGATTATTATCTGGTGCTTGCTACATCTAGTGCCTCCTGACCAGGCTCAAAATAAAATATTGAAACATACATATACACACAGATATATACACATATACATATATTAAAATTTTGACACAGTCTGCAATGTAAAAGATTCCATTGAAGACAAGGTCCCCTCAGAAATACTCTAACAAGAATAAAAAGCCAGCACCAAATGGAACACCGAATTTTATTTTTCAATTTAAAAAAGAGAAGTACCACTAAGTTCTTCCATCTAGTCAACGACTGCATGAGAAGATGATTGAAAGCATTAAGGTCAGCGATTCTTCAGGGAAGCTTGAAGGCAATGCAATTTCCAGTAAACAGGACCTGAAGTCAGCAGGATCTTTGTTCCAGCCTATAAAGGCTACACCAGGGAACAGAGCCAGGTTCCAATTGGTGACTGTGCAAGGAAATAGAGACAGTAGAAAACCAGGGATCTAAGCAGAAAGCAGAGCATGGTCCTAGCCTAGGACGATGAAGGAAGGCAGAGGGAGAGACCTGGACCCAGCCACCGCATTCAGAACTTTAGCTAGGTAGTGTCAGTAGCATCTAGACTGCATCAGAGACAGTAGTGTTCCCAGACACTTCATTCAAAAAAAGTAGGAGAGGGCAGAGCACAAATGCCTCATCTAGGAGTTAAGATTGGAAACAGGAGTAAACAGAAGAAAATTCCTAAAGCGATGTAGAAGTACCGGGATTAAGAGAAGACCAAGAGATATACTCAGAAGGGAGCAAGAGAAGCCCAAGAGATATACTCAGAAGGGAGCAGTTTCACAACCAGTACAAATATAGTACCAGGAAATAGAATAGCTTAATCACAGGACTCCAAGAGGGGTTAGGAAAAAAAAAAGGAAGGAAGAGGTAAAAAAAAAAAATGAAATTAGATCTCTTGAGGAAAAAGAAAATTGGAAGAAGACTAAACAGTTTATAACAGAGGGCCATAAATTTTACCAAAGAATTGTGATTCCTGAAAAATATAGTGGATCAAACACAACTAAATGATTCTATCAGATAACAAGAAATATTAGAACAAAGCCAAAAGGCATAACATTTAAAAGAATGTGAGATATTTACTATTAAAAACTTGGAAAAGAGGCTAAGGGGACACAATTTAAGAATTACTGGACTCTCTGAAAAGGATGACTAAACACAAAAAGCTGTACATGATTTTAAAAATTTTCCCTCAAGGGGAAGCTAGGTGGTGCAGTGAATAGAGCGCTGGCTGTGGAGTCAGGAGGACCTGAGTTCAAATGCAGCCTCAGATACTTGACACATGTACTAGCTGTGTGACCCTGGGCAAGTCACTTAACCCCAATTGCCCCGCCTTCCCTCCTCAAAAAAAAAAATTCCTCAAAATTGCTATTCTTATCAGCAGAGCATCAATAATAACAATGACACTGATAATAAAAATAATAGCTAGTGTTAAATGTGGCAAAACACTTTACATATGTCATTTCATTTGTTGCTCACAACAACCCTGTGAAGTGGAGGTTATTATTATCCCCCTTGTACAGATGAGCAAACTGAGGCAGACGGAGATCAAGCGAATCGCCCAGGGTCACACAGCCAGCAAGGATCTGAGGCAGGATTCAAGCTTAGTTATTCCTAACTCTGATTCCTACGGAGCTACCCCCTAGCTGCCCAGCTACTAAATCTAACCATAAGCATAACTAGTGTGGTTCAGTAGGTCGAGCACTGGATTTGGAGTCAGGAAGACTTGGATTCAAATCCTACCCAGTATACTCAGTAGCTATGTGACCCTGGGCAAGGCATCTCCATCCCCACTCTCACTTATTTTCTTCTTTTAAAAAAAGTTTTACTTTTTTTTTTACAATTACATAAAAAACCCAATTTTTAACATTCATTTTTTAAAAAAAGTTGAGTCCTTCCTCTGTTCCTCCTCTCCCTCCCCTGTATTGAGAAGGCAATTTGATATAAGTTTGATATACATGTACAATCATGCAAAACATTTTCTCACTTAATTTCACTATCTCTTTTTTGGCCACATTTTAGAGCGTGATGTATGGATGTGGAAGGCTCTGGGTATATATATATATGTATATATATATATAGACACCTTCTGTTATGGCCAGTGATTTTCTGTTCTGTGTCCTGCTGCTGTCAGATAACTGCAATTGTGAGGGCAAGCCAGACATGAAAAGTAACCTCTTATTCTCTGCCCCATTTGCAATCCTGCTTGCTCTGAACCCCTATATACTTGACTTTGCCTGAAGCAACTTACCCTTTGATGTCACAGCAACCTAATTTCTACCTTGTGGCACTGCTTGGACCTTTTCACAATGTCTATCCTTCAATGGTACATATACCTTCAGAGCATCAATATTTTGTCACAAAACATATTTCATAGAACATGTAGTTTTGAGTTAATTCAGTTTGCAGAAGAAAACTTGAGTGTGTGTGTGTGTGTGTGTGTGTGTGTGTGTGTGTGTCTGCCTTTAGTTAGACATAGGTTTTTATCTTTGAAGTACAGTCAAATTTCTCTTAGACTCTTTCCTTAGGAGCCGAGGCTACTTTCAATATTTCTATCAAAAACGGCTTTTTATCAAAGACACCCTGCTTTTCTTAGGTTCCCTGTGAAATTTTAGTAATATGTCTAACTTTACCCAACACTTTAACTAGCCATTTTGGAGCCTGGGAAAACTTCACAAAACACAATTTCAAATCAACTTTTTAAG
This sequence comes from Trichosurus vulpecula, assembly GCF_011100635.1. NCBI lineage: Eukaryota > Metazoa > Chordata > Mammalia > Diprotodontia > Phalangeridae > Trichosurus > Trichosurus vulpecula. The sequence continues at coordinate 226,994,163 of NC_050579.1, read as the reverse complement.
GCCAATCCAACTGGGGGGAGAAGAAGTAAAGAAATGGGAAATATAAGATCCTTTGTACATGTAACACTGACTCCCCTGGCCCCACTATCAGAAAGTCAGGTAGGTTGCATTTCATCCCTCCCTCCAGATTCTCTAGTATTGTTAAGGGGAGTTGAAGGGAGGTATCTAGGCTCTCCTGCAATGACTCCAGCCTCCACTGACATTATTACGTTATTTTTAGGAAGTAGTTCCCTGCATCTCAGTTCCACTCAGCCACCAACAGTTGGATTAACTTTTACAAAGGAGTATTTACTTCAAAAGTATAATAATAAATATACATACGTACTTCCCCAACTTATGGAAGACATAATCCTCCCGCCATACCACCTCGGTCTCAGAAGAGATCACAGCTTAATTTATTTCTATAGAGCACAGTCCCAAATTCCAAATTCAAGTGCCCTCTCAGACTTGAATCCAAGACTCCCTGGCTTCTCAGGGCTTCCCTGCTGGTCAGCTGGTTGCAATATCTTGCCTGGAATCCTGACTCTAAGGGCATTGTGGCTCTAACTTTGGGTCTAATAGATCTAGCAGGGATCATCTCTCAGTTCCTAAATTTGAAAAAGGAAAATGACACAGAACAAACACAAACATCACCGCACCATCTGAGGTTTTCTCAAATTGTCTTAGGAGGACAACTGCTTGACCCCTTTATTTTCATTGCTCTACATTAATTTCATGGAGATTTTCTGTCTGTGGAGGAAATCTAGAGAGCCTGGAAATTGCTGGCCTACTCTGCCATCTTCCCAGAATGCTCCCTCTGTATATGATCTCCTAAGAAATCACGAAAGAAAACAGCCCAGATCTTTTAGTACCAGGGGGTAAAATAAAAACAGAAGGCATCTATCAGTCGTATCTTTAAAGAAACCCCAAACTGAAAATATGCAGAAATGTCCTAGTCAAAATCTAGAGTTTCCAGAGGAAAGAAAAAGATTGAGAAAGAGATTGAGTATCAAGGAGCTATGGTTGGTATAACAAAGGACTTGAGACCTACCACTAAAAAGAATATCAGAGTTTGTAATATATTTTAAAAAGTTAAAAAAAAGGCTTATGATCAAGAATAATTTATCTTGCTGAAGTGAGTAATCCTGTTGGGGTTTAGGTTTGGAGTAGATCTTTAATAAAAAATTGAGCTTTTAAGTATTCCTAACAAACACTCCAGAGCCGGGTGGAATCTTTGAAACTCAAACACAGGAGACAAGAAAAACCCAGAAAAATAAATACATTTGAACAATTTCTAGGAGCTAAATGATGATCAAATATGGCTAAGCTCTGTGAGAAAGAAGTTTATACTTGGTGCCTCTACTTGGGTCCTTTTACTTTTTGTCCTATACCATTTTTGTCCTATCCACACCATGATCTCATCTTCCAGTTCAGTTTTCATCTCTATGCAGTTGATCACTATCCAGCCCTAGTCTCTCAGTTGACCAAATAATGAGTACTTAATACATGCTTTTTGACTGACTCATTGACTTATAAGTCCTTCAATCAATTAACAATTATGTATCAAGTTGGAAAGAGCTGTACATATTACCTCATTTGAGCCTCACAGCAACTCTATGAGATAGATGCTAATATTAGCTCCATTTTACAGATGAGAAAACTGAGGCTGAGAAAACTTAAGTGACTTGCTTAGGGTCATACAAACAGTAAGAGTCTGGAATGGGATGTGAACTTAGGTCTTCCTGACTCCAGATCCACTGTCTTTATTCACCATGCCACATAGCTGCCCGGTCTGCTAATGTGGATAAAGTATTGGACTTGGAGTCAAGAGGACCTGGAATAAAATTTTGGCCCTGTTACCTCAGATCTCTATGACTTTGGGCCAATTACTTGTCAGGACCTCTGTCTCTTTATATGTAAAATGAGAGAGTTAGACTTTGTAATTTCTAAGTTCTTTCCAGGTCAGAATCCTATTGATTCTCTGATTCCCTTATGTGCCTTCCATTAAACTGCCACGCCAAGCCATGGTGCTGCCAGTGTCTCATTCCTATGGCTTCTTTCCACCTCTCTTAGGGACCTGAAAGGTCATTCAGTCCAGGCCTTAGAAAAGGTCATCCAGGACTTCCTAGGTTCCTTTGGGTAAATCTCTAATCCGAGACTGGATATGGATATGTTGGACAAATTCCTATGTGGCTATTCAGTCTATGGCCCTCTGAGTTGATCAAACAAATGAATAAATGAATGAATGAAAAAGCATTTGTTGAGTGCTTATCGTATGCTAAGCGCTCTAAGAACTAGAGATATGAATGCAAAAATTGATGTTGTCCTTGCCTTAAGGAACCTACATTCTAAAAGAGGAAGATGAGTCATATAGGGTAGTGGTAGTCAGGTATGAATAATTTAGTTCAGGAAAGAACAGGGATGGTAAACGGAGCTATAGAGGAATAGATTGACATTCGCTTCCTGGGAGTTGCTGAGAAGATGGTCTGGAGTATTGCCACATTTCTGGCAGCAACTCCAAATTTTCCATGCCTCACTCTTCTCTCTAAATCCTACCCCCACATAAGAAAATCAGTCCTATTATTTCTATGAAAATTTAGTCCATGGAGGCTGCTAGGTGGCCAGTGAGTAGAGCACTGGCCCTGGAGTCAGGAGGACCTGAGTTCAAATGCGGCCTCAGACACTTGACATACTTACTAGCTGTGTGACCTTGGGCAAGTCACTTAACCCCAATCACCCTGCCTTTCCCCCTACAAAAAAAAAGAGAAAAAAAAAGAAAGAAAATTTAGTCCAACATAGTGTTTTGAAGTACAAAATGTGAAGTATTGGTAAGCTTTAGGGGTTTAGTTCATTTATAATCATGTTCAGTGACTAAGTGATAGTATACCTGAGTTAACATGAGGAAAGCATGTAAGCCGAGAGACACACATGCTTCATCGAAGCCTAGTCTCCAAGTTCCCACAACAGAATCTTCATCCTTTTTTTAGTTTCCCTGTTCCTTTCCCTAATCATCTGCCAACGTAAATGCTTGCTAAATGACCTAGATTCTCTTTTATAGGTGTTTTTAGCTCATCTAAGGCAGTGCTTCTTAAACTGTGTGTTGAGACCCCACATGGGGTTGTGTAACTGAATGTGGGGGTCACAAAAAATTTGGCAACAGTGAGAGGTTTCTGCACGTACAATGACCAAAGGTTAATTCAAAATCAAAAGTGTAATAAATTCGAGGTGTTTCTGGCAGTACTTGCCTGGGTTGGATTGTGCAGCTTCACTGCAGTCTTGGTTCTGAACACACAACATGCACACTCTTATGGTGTTTTTACTGTACATACAAAGTTTTCTGTTCTTGCAAAAACATAATAATTTAATTACATAAAATAAAAACTTTTAATATTTTCCTCCTGTCATTACTCAGCATATATCGAATTAGCATGTCTTTGGATTGTACTGGGTTAGAATGTTTGATTTTTAATATTACCGTTATCTCCCTCTTTTACAGAAACAAAAATGTTTAATTGTAGCAAGTAAAGACAAAATCCCTTTAATAAGATTTCTCCACCATCACTGCTGTATGTGTGTAAGTGTGGACATCAGTTTTTTAAAATTAAGCAAAACAAATGCAATTTCATAAACTAAAGCTAGTATTTATTTGAGAAATTATTAGAAATATTTATTTATATTTTAGGACAAAATTTTTTTTGGTTATGGATAAATGGCTAAATTTAGACAGAAGAGGGAAAAATATTGATGACAATGCAGCAAATTCTTTGCTACCAGATTGTAATGCACCTAAATTGACAAGAAAAAGAAAATATGTGGAATCATTTCTGCAGTATGGATTTACTTCTTTTCTTTTCTTTTCTTTTTAGTTTTTTTAATTTTTATTTTATTTTTTATTTTTTTATTTTTAGTTTACCACACACGGTTCTACATAATTTTGAGTTCCAGATTTTCTCCCCTCCCTCCCGCCTCCCTCCCCAAGATGGCATGGAATCTCATATAACTACCATGTATAACTTTGCATTGAATTAATTTATACACTAGTCAAGTTGTGGAGAAGAATTATGACCAATGGAATGAATCATGAGAGAGAAGAGACAGAACCAAAAAACAACAACAACAACAAAAAAAAACCCAAAACAAAAACATAAGAGAAGAAAAAAGGCGAGCATGTAGTGCGCCTCAATCTGCATTCAAACTTCACAGTTCTTTCTCTGGATAAAGATAGCATTCTCCATCATGAGTCCCCTGGAGTTGTTTTTGCACCTTACGTTGCTGAGAAGAGTGAAGTATGTCAGGGTTGATCCTCACAGAATCCATATATCTGTGGTTGTGTACAATGTTCTCCTGGCTCTGCTCCACTCACTCAGCATGGTGGTATAGAAAAACCTCTTTGCTTAATTTGTAATGAAGTTTTTGGCTATGGCGAGCATGAAACCAGCCAAACTAAAATGACATATTAATATCAAGCATGCAGCATATTGCAACAAACCAAAGGAATACTTTGAAAAATTTGTTAAATCTTCAAATAAAGAAAAATAATGTTTTGATAAATTTGTTACTGTCAATGCAAAGTATTTACTTGCAGCTTAAGAAATTTCTTATTTAATTGCAAAATCTAAAAAGTCTTATGTGATAGAAGAACTAATATTACCTGTTGCTATTAAACTGTCAGAAGTAGTTCATGGGGAAAAGTATGGGGATGAAATTCATAGAATTCCTTTATCAAATGATACTGTTTCCCAAAGAATTTCTGAAATTATTAATGACCAATTCCAGCAGCTTATTCCCAGGATTAATGGGCAGCCCAAAGTTTGTAATTTGGTTAGATGAAACAACTGATATTTCTAACATGGCACAGTTGTTACTTTATGTAAGATATGTTTATGAAGGAAGCATACATGAGAAATTATTGTTTTATTGCCCTTTGGAAGGGCACATAAGAGGGGAAGATATATATCTTACAGTCAATGAATTTTTCCACAAATGAAGGTTTACAGTGGAAAAATTGCCCTGGAGTCTGTATGGACTGTGCTGGAGCAATGATGGGAGGGAGTGTTGGATTTGTAGCAAAAGTTGAAGCTGGTGGCAATGAACATATCACTTGTCCTCACTACATGATCCATTGGGAGGCACTTGTGGCCAAAATAATATCATCAGTTAGATGTTATGCTTCATGGCACTATCAAAGTTAAAAGCTGTGCCCTTAACAGTCGTTTGTTTTCAAACCTTTGGAAAGACATAGACTCTGATTACAAAAGCTTATTACTACATGCGGAGGTAAGATAGCTCCCAAGAGGGCAAAGTTTAAGCAGATTATTGAGATTAAAAGATGAAGTTGCTATATTTTTGACTGAGCAGAAATCCGATTTTGTTAATTTTTTTCATAATGACTTATAACTTTCAAAACTGTGTTACCTGGATATTTTTGAAAAACTCAATCATTTAAACATGTTGCTTCAAGTAAAAAATTGTAATATATTTATGTTAAAAGATAAATTGAAAGTTTTTCTAAAAAAGTTAACATATGGAAGAATAAGGTAGAAAATGGCTTTTTTAAAGAAATGTTTACAACTACAGATGATTTTATAATTGAAAATAATCTTCCCAAAGATCTAATTGTAAAAGTTAAAATTGATTATCTGAAGTTCCTAGAGATACAGTTTCAGAAATACTTCCCTTAAAATTTTGATTCTAATAAACAAGTTGGGTTCATAAACCATACTCAATTAAAATAAAAAACATTAATCATCTTCCATTAAAAGTTCAAGAAGAATTTGCCAAGTTATCAAGTAATACAGGTTTGAACTGCGAGTTTCCTAAAAAAAAATCATTAAATCGATTTTGGCTTGGGATTAGAATGGAATTTCCAACAATTTCTGAAATGGCCCTAAACATACTTCTGACATTTTGTACTATGCATTTATGCAAAGTGGTGTTCTCAGCATTGATGATTATAAAATCAAGATATCAGTCAGCTCTGAAAGATGTTGAAGATGCTCTGCCTCCTGTAGTATCAAATATTCTACCAAGATTTAATTCTTTATGTAAAAATAAACAAGTACATCTATCTCAGTATGCAAATTTACTTTCATCTTCAATAAATGGTAAAATTGTATGTATACCAAAGAATTGTTTTAAAATAATTTCTTTATGGTTTATTATCAGTAAATGTTTGATTTATATACCAACCTGTCCCAGCAGACGTTTCTTACAGTGAGTTCCCCTAGGCCAATAAAGTCATAGATAAAATGTCTGCCCCATAACTGCACCTGCCATTGTCTAAGTAGGCCACATAACAAACAAGGAAGTACGAAGAAGAATGGGAGTAAAGGATGCTGTCAAAGAACTGTGTGGTCAAAAAGGAAGATGGGGTGATGATGAGGCAAGAGGAAGGAGTAAGCTTTGAATGGCCCATGTACTCCCCTAGTATCCTTGTGCGGTCAAGAGGAAGGAAGGAAGGATCCTAGCACAACAGGCAGACCTTAGAGTTAAACTTATTAGGATGAACTGGACAAGAGTAGTAGTACAGGATGGGCAGGCATAGTTGGATTACAATTTGCATCATTGGAGGGAGCATCTACATCTGTGAGACCCAGAAGCATTTGATATTTTAATGAGATCATAATATAAAATCGTTTGAGGAAATCTGACAAAACTTTGCTACATTTAGAAGATGATAGATGTATTATGTATTTATTGGTAAATAGTACTTTTTTTTCAATTACATATAAAGGTAGTCTTCAACATCCATTTTAAAGTAAGATTTTGAGTTTTAAATTTTTCTCTCTTTCTCCCTTACCCCTCCCTCCACTCCCACCTCCCTAAGACCTCAAGCAATCTGATATGGGTTATGCATGTGCAATCATGTTAAACATACTTCCATGTTAGTCATGTTGTTGAAGAAACAGAACAAAAGGGAAAAAAACCCACAAAAAACAAAAACAAAGTGAAAATAGTATGCTTCAATCTGCATTCATATTCCACAGTTCTTTCTCTGGATGTGGATAGCATTTTCCATCATGAGTCTTTTGGAATTGTCTTGGATCATTGTACTGCTAAGTGTATCACAGTTGATCATTGAACAGTGTTGCTGTTACTGTGTACAATGTTCTCTGGTTCTGCTCACTAAGCATCAGTTCATGTAAGTATTTCCAGGTTTTTCTGAAATCCACCTGCTCATCGTTTCTTACAGCACAATAGTATTCCATTATGTTCCTATGCCACAACTTATTCATCCATCACTTAATTGATGGGCATTTCTTCAATTTCCAATTCTATGCCACCACAAAAAAGAGCTGCTATAAATATTTTTGTACGTGTAGATCCTTTTTTATGATCTCTTTGGATAGATATATTATTTAACTGGGAGGGCATAAACAATAAAAACAGCTGACATTAGTTTAGCACTATAAAGTTTGTATGGCTCTTTATATGCAATAATACATAAATATACATATATTTACATACATTAGCATGATACATTAGAAGGGGGACTATATTTGGAACCAGAAGACCTGAATTCAAATTCTAGCTCTGCTACTTGTGACTTGTGTGTAGCCTGGGCTTCTTTGCCTAATTTGTCTGACATGGAGCCCATTGCCTCCCCTACCACATCGATGGATGTAAAGGCAATCAGTGAATGGGAAGATCTTCCCCACCCATTTGAGTGGGCTTCAGGGGTGGGGCTCTTAGGGTCCTGAGGGTGGTGGCTAGGAGTGGAGCCAATGGTAGGCACCTGAGTTCTGGTCCATGTGATGACATGAAGCCTGTGGTGGGAGGAGCTTGCTGAACATTGGAGCAGAGCTAAGAGGCAGTTGGTGAGGCAGTTGGCGAGAGCAGTTAAGAGCTGAAGGATAGAGGAAGCAGTCACCTAGCTGGAACACAGCTTGGAAATTGTGGCTGAAGTGGTGAAAGCGGGTGGCAGTGGTGGCAGGCGCTACAAAAAAAGCAGGACTGACCCTCATGGAGACCAGAGAGTGCTGAGCAGGGGCTTGAGGCCAGTGGGTGGTCTTCTCGCTGGATGGCCCTGGCATTGTGGGGGGGGGGGAAGCACCAGTATGGCTTGGCTTGCTGTCATAATGCTTTTTCTGTGGCCTCCTGTCACTATTGTGAGATGGGCATACTGGTTTTGGAAGGTTCTTGCCCGGATGTTGAACTGGGGACACTGGTCCATGGGTCTGCTACTTTTGAGTTTCAATAAATGCTTTAACTCCTCTGCCTTCTACTTAGAGAATTCCTTATATCCTGTGATTCTGGACCATTCAGGCATATTCATGATTATCTTTGAAGTCATGAATTCTGCCTTAATGATATAATGGGGTAGCCTCCTTTGATTGGCTGCCTGCATCTTCAAAGCTGATGAGACTGAGTTAGTCACTCTCCACCATCTTACACAATGCTCTGTTCTTGGATTGACTCCTATCTGCTATGCTTGGTGTGGATGCCATGAACTGAATCAGTGAGAGGGTAGGGACTTTTCAAGCCCTGCTTACTTCTATTTTACCATAACTCCAGGAAATGGGTCTAGGAATGTTTGTTTCTGTTTTGGATTGTTTGTCCTAAGTTTCAGGTGCCAGAGGTGATCTTCATAGGACAGGGAATTTGAGCCATGGCAACTTTACAGCAAGGGTCATAGGTGGGATGGTGCAACACCCACCTCAGCATGTGAAGTCAGCTCACCCAGAGAAGCCAGGGTGCCTGAGACTTGAGCCCAAGGTAAGTTTTTTACTTGGAACTGGGATTATGTTCTAACAGAGCTGAACTGTGAACCCAACCCCCTTCTCTTGTTCAGGGACTAAGGTGGTACACAAGGGAAGGGGGATTATGTCTCCCATGTATTGAAAGAAGTAAGTAAGTACACACTTGTGATTATACCTTCTGAGGTAATGTTTCCCTTTGTAAAGTGTTCAGTGTTATATGTGTAAGCTTGGGCAAGTTAACTTCTTTATATGTAAAATGAAGGTGTTGGACTAAATGACTTTTGAGGTCCTTTCTAGCTCTATGATTTAGTGATTTCATTTGATCCTCATAATAGGTCTGTGAAGTAGGTGATGTTATTATCCATATTTTACAGACAGGGAAATGGAGGCTCAGGGGAATGAATTACTTGCCTAGCATCATACCTAGTAATGTCTGTGGCAGAATGCGAATTTATATCTCTCTGCTTTAATTCCAGAATCCTGACAAGTCACGTTGCCTTTTAGATATTCACATTACTTGAGCTAATCCCAAAAGGCTGTCTTTTATTTTTTCTAGACTCTAACTTTCTGTCCCTCACAGTCCCATTTTCCCATATATCTCTACTCTCTGAATTCTCTGAGCACTAGATAAAACGTCAGACCAGGGGAAATGGATAATGGTTATTGATGGTGATATTATTCTGGCTTTGTAGGCAAGACTTACATCCTTTCTTGGGAGATAAAAAGAGATGTTCCTGACAGTGCCCAGGAAGTCAAATCTTCTAGGCTGTATTTTCATAAGGCTTTCATTTTTCACCCGGTACAACTTTTCCTCTGTCAGGAGGGTGTGCTGAGATTTATGGGTCACACCCAGTGGTGTGTTGGAGCTGGCTCATGCAAGCCAGCAAGAAAGCGGACTGTTAAACTGTCAGTGTGAGTATTAACATCTTAGAAATTGGCAAACACTACAAATCCGGGTTTGATTTTATTTTATTTTTGTTTACTAGAGTAAAGAAAGAGATGGAGAAAAATGTTAAAAATGTGGATTAAACTTAAAAATGTATCATGAATTTTTTTTTTTCAGAGAGCTGGTTGTTAAACATTTACTGGCATATCACTGAGTCAATCACAATCTAGGTGTGGAAGCAACAAGTCATCCTGTTTGTGAATGACAAAAAGGCCTCCTCTACTCATTCTCCTCTTAAGAGAGATTATCACTGTCGAAAAAAGAGCTTTAGGGCATCTGCTAATCCTGCCTGAGGAGTTTTTGTGAGCGAAACCTATCAGGGCATGAGTTCCATTCAGTGCTAGGATTACTACATTGCCATTACCGTAAGTATCTTAATACCTTGGCTCCAGCCATGCTTACTACCCCCAGAGACAACCGCCCATGTGACTATGCGTCATGTGGGTTATTCTCATAATATACCAGTCCTCTCTACCTCGGGTGACCTTTAATTGTAACCATCATCTCAGGTAAAGAATGAGCATTTTCTGCCTCTTTATATGACTAAGAAGTGTTGCTATCTTATGTTCCAGTATTAATTGAGGGGCAGCATGGCTTAGTAGAGCCTGATCCTCATTTCTCCATCAATTCTGTTACAGAGAGATATTTAATGAGGACTTTTGTACAGGTTTCTCCAAGATTTTGTAAGAGGAACTCCTATTTTTAAAAAATTGTCACCAAATTCACCATAGCTATTAAAAGCCAAACTTCTCTTTACCTTATTATCTTTTCAGAAACGGACAAGAGGATGCCTGATGGGCTAACCCCCAGTGAATCACTAAGTTTTGCTTGATTGAGAAGTATTTAATGAGACCTAATAAGAACATGGACTTCTGGGGCAAGTCTCATACATAATGGAACTCATTATCTACCCTTTCCTCTCCCACCCTCCCAAATCATGTAACTTCTCCAAACTCTATCCTATTTATTTTGAGGGCATCACTATCATTCCAGGCATATGATTTTTTAAATTCAACCACAACATGGAACTTTGATAGTATTGACTTCTATATATTCATCCTTCCTGTCCCCTCTGGCAGATTGCTTCCAAAATGTCTCCTTCCTAATCTTAGATCTCTCCCTATCTGCTACCTGGTTTCATTCCCTGCTGCTTACAAACAGATCCATGACTCACCCATATTTCAAAAACTGCCACCTGACTTTACCATCCCCTGAAGGTATCCTATATCTCTTCTCTCTTTCTCAGCCAAACTTCTAAAGAAAGCTGCCTGCTCAGGTTGCCTCCATTTCTACTTCTCTCACTTTTGGATTCTTGACAATCTGTCTTCCAACTTCATCAGTCAAATGAAACTGCCTTCTCTAAGGTTACCAATGATTTATTATTACCAAAATTAATTGTCTTTTATAAATTTTCATCTTTCTTCACATTTTTGCAGGATTTGACACCATTGAATACCCTTTCCTGCATTGTTGAAGAGGATCTCCCGTGTGTGTGTTTATGTGTGTGTGATACATTTCTTTCTTGTTTCTTCTCCTACTTATGTCACTGCATTATGATTCCCTTTTCTGGATCATCTTCCGTATCCTGGTCCCTAACTGTAGTTGTAATCCAAGGCTCTATCCTAGGCCTTCTCTTCTTTCTTTATACTCCTTTGCTTAATGATCTTGTCAGTTCTCTGGATTTACTTGTCATCTTTTATGCAGATACATCCCAGATCTATACATCCCTCCTTTGTCTCTCTTCTGATTTCTAATACACATCACTAACTGCCTATTAGAAATTTTGAATAAGCATCTTATATACATCTTAACCGCAACGTATCAAAAAAACCCTTCATCTTTCCCTGCAAATTCACCCCTCTTCTGAACTGCCTATTTTTGTGGAGGGCTGTCCTTCCAAGCATATAGGTTTACAACATTAACATCCTTCTTAGTTCCTCACTTTCCCTCACTCTACATTTAGTTGCTATATTCTTAGTTCTTTGTCCTCTCAGATTGCCACATACATATCTGTTTATCTGTTTACCTGTAGTATCCACTCAATAAAATGGAAACTTGAGTCCATGGGCTACTTTCTGGTTAATCTTTTTATCTTTAAGGCCTAGCACAGTTCTGGCTCATAGTTGGTGCTTATAAAACCTTTGTTAGATTGAACTGGTGAAATTTCAAACTCATTAAAAATATTCCGATCCATCAAAATGATTATTAGTTATAATTCTAAAGACACAAGATTCACAATCATTCTTACAAAAAGAAATGGCATTAGATGACTTTCCTCAAGCCTACCTGGGGCATATCTTGACATGAGGCCATTCAGACTAGCTCCAAAGCAATCAGAAAAGTAGAGAAGGTGGGGAGAAAGAAAACGAGAATGAGGTGAGGGAAAGGGAGGGAATGAAGGAAGGAAGGGGATGAGAGAAAGTTGGGGAGAGACAGGAATAGAAGCAGAGAGAAACAGTATCCAGGTTCTCCAATGCCCAGAGAAACTCTATTATAGTTACCTGGGGTGCTAACAACAATTGCTTGTGGCACTAGGGGATTGTAATAGCAATTTAGATTTGAAGATCTTTCCCACCCATTAATAGGCCATGTGACCTGCTTATATCACAGGAAGCCTAAATGACATGTGGTGGGAGGAACTTACAGAGAGGAAAAGGAAGGTATGCCACAGGAAATGCTGAGAGAGAGTTGTTATGGCTGTTAATGGCCGTAGTGATAGTTAGAGCTGAGGTAAAGAAAGCTGTACTGTGAGTTTGTTTTGGGGAAGACCCCAGCAGGGGGTCAGAGGGGTTTTGGAATGGCAAGGCTCCATGTTGTGATATTGTGTTTTAAGTTCTTTGCTGTTATGATAAAGTGGGCTAACTGGTTGTGGGAGATGAACATTTGGTTATAGGATATGGTTATCTGGTATCTGGATAAATGTTTTACTTTTCTACCTTCTATATAGAGGGTCACACTTTGTGATACAGAACTACATAGGCATATGCACGATTATCGTTGGTGTTGTGTTTATTGCCTTACTGATGCAGGGGTCAATAGTATTGTCATGAATGGGCTGTTCTTAAATTGATTAGCTTGCAACTCAAAACATCTTTAGCCTTATTGTACTTTGTACTCTAGTGAGAAAACAGGAAAAAGTTTTGGTCACATCCATATCAGACGACTACCTCTCCTTTCCCTTTCCCCTCTCCCCTCCCCCGCCCCCACGAGGGAGGTACCAAATGTAGTCACACCTTACACATCTAGTGGGGATGGTAAATGCAAGTGGAATACAAACTTCCCCTGACTGCCTTCCCACAGATGAGTATCCTGGGAAACATGGAGGCATGCACACATCAGCAAAATATTCTTGGGGTCTGAGATAATTTAGTTATGCCTTTCTCAAACTCTGGAGAGTTACCTGGGTTTGAACCTCTCCTCACACAAATATATACTTGAAACTATCACAGTTGTGGCCAGTCATAATTAAGCACCAGCAAAAGGCACCAGTCTTCCGCCATCTTAAATCTCCTGGTTACATGCCTCCTTCCATAGTAGTAAGGATTATGTAATGCCCTCTTGCTGTAGGCAACTTTGCTAATCTTCATAGCTGTTGAGCTCGTGGAAATAGTTTCTCCTCTCTTTGCTGTTTTTTCTCTAGTCATATAGTGCTGATGATATTCATCCTTCTACTCTGTCTTCAGTTTCAATCCTGCACTTCCAATTGCCTGATGGGCATCTTTACTTGGCTGTTCCTCCAAAATGATCACCTTCCTCCCAAAATTTGCCCCTCCTTTTCCCCAAATTTTTCCATTTCTGTTGAGAGCACAGTCTTTCCTCTCTCTTCCTACATCTCATCAATTGCTATCTTGTGTTTTCTCAGTCCACAGTAGCTCTTCCACCTATCCCCCCCATTGCTGCCGCTCTAGCTTAAACTCTCATTATGTATTACAGCTTAGACTGCTATAATAGTCTCACAACTGTTCCTCCTACCTTAGTCTCTCTCCTCTTGAATTAATCTTTTTCCAAAAATTTAATTTTTCAGTTAACAAAAATCTTCCTCTTCACTCTCCCCGCCCTGAAAGAGAAAGAAAAACAAAATCTGTGAACACAATTGCATATCAACCAAAACGTGTTCAATACTCTGTGTGCTGTGTGTGTGTGTGTGTGTGTGTGTGTGTGTGTGAGAGAGAGAGAGAGAGAGAGAGAGAGAGAGAGAGAGTGTAACAATCTCAATCTGCACCCTGAGTCTGAGTCTGTCATCTTTCTATAGAGAGCATGCTTCCTCATCAGTCTTCCTTTAGATTCACAGTTGATCATTGTGTTGAATATAATTTTTAAGTCTTTCAAAGTTGTTTGTCTTTATGTTTTTATAAACTGTTTTCTTTATTCTGTTTTTACTTTGCTTTTCATTGGTTCACACAAGTTTTCTGAGGTTGTCATCTGTCCCTCTCTTTATTTCTTATGGAACAAAAGTATTCCATTATATTCACATATCATAACTTGTTTGGTCATTCCTTGATTGATGGTTACCTCCTTACTTTCCAGTTTTTTGCCACCACAAAAAGAGCTATTATAAATATTTTTGCATACATGGGTCCTATTCCTTTTACTATGATCTCTTTGGGAGTATAGGCCTAGTGGTGATATTGCTAGATACACTGTTTTGTGAGTTTGGGGGGCATAGCTCCAAATTGCTTTCCAGAATGATTAAACCAATCCACAGCTCCACCAATGGAGCATTAATGTACCTATTTTCTCACAGTCCCTCCAATATTTGTCATTTTCCTTTTTCTTTAAGTCAGTTTTACCACTCTGATGGGTATGAATTGCTTTAATTTGCATTTCTCTAATTACTAGTGATTTCGAACACTTTTTAATATAAGTATTGATAGCATGGATTTCTTCCTCTGAAAACTGCCTATTCACATCATTTGACCTCTTAACATTTAGGAAGCCAATCCATTCTATATATAGCCCCTAGTAGGTGGAAGTTCAGGAGGCAGATTTGGGCTAATTATAAGGAAAATTTATCCTAAGAGGAGATAGCCTAAAACATGAGTTTCTTTATGAGGTAATGCCCATTCAGTTGTTGGAAGGACTCAAGCAGAGGCTAGGTGGCCATCTGTCAAGGATATTTCAGAAGAGAGTCTCACATGGGTTGAGCAGCTAGACTAAGAGATCTTTAAGACCCCTTCCACCTCTAAGATTCTGTGATAAATTTTACCACTTACTAATCACCTCCCTTCAAACTCAGCTCCCTTTCTACCCCTGTTCCTGCTTGCTCTGAGACATTTTTCATTTCTTTTGTAGTCAGGGCAAGCTTCAGGGGTGGTCAAAGAAAGAACTGCCTATGTGGTATGAGTTGAGGATTCCTGAAAGTGCTGTCTGAGCAAAAATAGCTTTCTTCTCCACCTCCACCCCAATCCATTTTAGATTACTCCGAATCCCCAGCATTCCTGATTAATTGGGTCAAGGCATTTGGTTATGGAGAGGGAAAATATATAGTAGGAATTGGTCTATCTGATTAAATTATGAAAAACAAATATCCTCTGGCAAAAAGCAGAGGATTGAAGGATTGGACGCAAGATGGTAAATTCTTTCTAATGATGGGCCTTGATCATTTAGGAATAATAGGGAATGGTAGGGCACTCATGTCATGGGAGTGGTAATAGTATGTAAAGACAATAGCTGAGTATTAGAAGGAGGGGTACAGCAGATGAACAATGTCTATTTCACATTTTCCCCCTAGGGCCCACCCTGGTTGTTGCGTCTGGAAGACAACCATAACAAGTTTATCTCCCATCAGTCCTGTACTCCAATTTCAATTTTAACATATGCTTTATTAAGTTTTGGAGAGGAGTAAGTCAGATGCTATGGCAGATTCAAAGATTAAATTAAATGACACATTCCCTGATTGCTCAATTTCTCTGGCTTCTCCCTGAAAGCCTAACTTTTCTTCCATTCTTTTCAGATAAGTAGTATCACCAATTAGAGTGATCCTCCTGCTCCTGTAGCCCATGTCCAAATACCCATTCTAAGCTAGTCTTTCTTGCTTCTTTCACTTCTTATAATTTTCCCTTTTAACTTAAATTTCTATATAAGGAGGACAATGACTTAGGGTTAGAGAGGCATCTGTGATTTTACTAATATGGAAACTCATCTGGAGAGGAAATCTCCTCCACCAGTCCAGATCAGCAATTTGTCTATAACTTAGAGTCTTAAAAGTTTGCCCAGCTTGAGTGACTTGCTCACATTCATGCTCCTGGTATCAGGAAGCATATTTGAACTTGGTCTTCTGGATCCAAATGCTGTCCTCTATCCAATATGTCATATTGCTTCTTGGTTACAGTCATGAGAAATCAACAAATATCAGTAGCCTTATTTGCACTTAGATTCTTTCAGACTCGAACCAGTGTAAGATTTGCATGGACCATAATTCTTATGATGGGCATGGAAAAGGGTTGAAAGGAGTTTTCTAATCCCACGTTAGGTAGTGTATTGGGATTAGGGTGATTGTAGGTGAGAAGATAATAACAGCTGAATTGTCTTGGATCATTATATTGCTGAAAATAGCTAAGTCATTCACAGCTGATCATTGTACAATATTGCTATTACTGTGTATACTTTTCTCCTGGTTCTGCTCACTTCACTTTGTATCAGTTCATAAAGTATTTCCAGGTTTTTCTGAGAGCAACCTGCCCATCATTTCTTATGATAGCACAACAGTATTTCCATCACAGGCACATACCATAACTTGGTCAGCCAATTGATGGATACCTCCACAATTTCTGATTCTTTGCTGCCACCAAAGAACCTGCTATAAATATTTTTGTTCACATAGGTCATTTTCCTTTTTGTTTTTTTTTTATCTCTTTGAAATACAGACCTGTTATTGCTGGTTCAAAGGGTATGTATGGTTTTACAGGCCTTTGGGCTCTTTGGATTCTTTCAATTTGTATTTTACCCTATAGTTCTTGAATATCAGGGTAGTTTTTCTTGATTTTTTTTGAAAAATCATGTCAAGGCTCTTTTTTTGATCATAGCTTCCAGGTAGTCCAATAACTCTTAAGTTATTTCTCCTTGATCTGTTTTCCAGGTCACTTGTTTTCATATTTTCTTCTATTTTTTGATCCTTTTGATTTTATTTTATTGTTTCTTGATGTCTCATAGAGTCATTAACTCCCACTTGTCCAATTATAATTTTTAAAGAATTATTTTTTTTCAGTGAGCATTTGTACCTCTTTTTCCATTTGGCCAATTCTACTTTTTAGGGAGTTCTTTTCTTGAGTGAATTTTTGAACATCTTTTTCCATTTGACCAATTATGATTTTTATGATTTCCTTCTCTTCGTTGGATTTTTGTGCCTCTTTTGCTATTTGGCATTTTCTGTTTGTTGAGGTGTTATTTTCTTCAGTATTTTTTTTGTGGCTACTTTACCAAACCATTGACTTCCCTCCCCACATTATTTTCTTGCATCACTTGCATCACATTTATTTTCTCAATTTTCTCTCTACCTCTCTTATTTGATTTTTAAAATCCTTTTTGAGCTCTTCCAGGAATTCTTTTTAGGCCTGAGAATAATTCATGTTTTTCTTTGAGGCTTTGGATATAGCAGTTTTGACTTTGGTGTCTTCTTCTGAGTTTGTTTTGATCTTCCCTGCCCGTGTAGTAAATTCCTATGGTCAGGATCTTTTTTCTGTTGTTTGCTCATTTTCTAGCCTATTTCTTGACTTTTAGCTTTATATTAAAGTTGGGCTCTGCTTGTGGGGTGTAGCGGGCATTGTCCTAAGCTTCAGATTTTGGGACTGCTGTTTTTAGAACTAGTTCTGGGGTTTTGTAAGCTTTTAATTCTTCCAAGCTAGTCTAAGGAGAGGTGTGTTTACTATTCTCTTGGCTGTACCCTGGTCTGTGAGTGACCACAAGCACTCTTTTCTGCCCTGGAACTGCGACCAGGGTTGCTGCTCCCCTGCAGTGGCAAGCTCTGGTATGCTAACACTCCTCCTCACCCTGGGATTACTACCCAAGATTGCAACCCAGATCCAATTACATGCCTTTACATATGCAACGGAATCCTGTGTCTGGTGCCAGCAAAGATCTCTGGAAGCTGCCACTGCCACCACTGATTCAGGTGACCTCAAGGTCTGCTGCTGGTTTGCTGGGGCAAGTCCTGTGCTGGTGTAACTTGTGGTACAGTGCACTCTATTCTTACCCCAGTATAATAGACCTTTCTTGCTGACCTTCTAAGTTGTCTTAGGCTGAAAAATTGTTTCATGCCACCCTTTTGTGAGTTCTGCCACTTCAGAATTTGTTTTGAGAAGTTATTTAAAGTTGTTTGGAGCAGAATTTGGGAGAGCTCAGGTTAGTCCCTGCCTTTTCTCCACCATTTTGGCTGCACCCCTTCTCTTGAGCTGAGTCTTAAAGGAAACTAGGCTTTCCAAGATTGGAGTTGAAAAGCAACAAGCATGGAGGTAGAAGATGGAATGTTGTATATGGGGAATACTGATAAACTGTCCTCAGTCAGATTCCACTGGAGATTACCTTTTTCTCTTTTTTCTCTTTCATTCTTTTCCTCTCTCTCTAACCCCAACCCCCTTCCTAATCTATGTTCTCACTGAGGCGAAGAACAAATAGAAACAGAATTGAGTCACATAATACTTTGTCCCTTGTTTACATATGCATCACAGGTTTTAAATTACAATTTTTTTTTTGGCAGAGGAAGGCATTTTATTATGCTCCTCGAGAAAGCAGGTGTAGTGCTCACTAGAACACTCACACTGATACAGCTGCAGGAGCAGGGGTAACCATTCCCTCCCCTCCATAGCTATGGTTAGTTTACAATCTTTATTTTTTACATGGTTTTCCTAGGTTACACAATTTATATAGGTAAGATGATAAGGATACAGAAGCAAAAGTGAAGTTAATTAGATTTTCCTTGTCTTAGTTTAGGATTAAACTACATTCTTTTACTTTCCCTACTTTCCCTCTTTAACATATGCAAATTATGCAAATCAGTAGGCCTGGATTTTTGACCAAGACCAGACCCTAGATAAGCTTGAACTGGTTCAAGGGGTTTGGCCTCTCTAATTCCCCTGCCTGCTGTCTCAAAAAGCTTACGCATGGGTACAAGCCTGACCTCTCACCTGACTGACTTTGAGGCCTGGTTTCTGCTAAAGCTGGGGTGGGGGGAGGGGGAAGTACACCTTTAGTTCTGTGGAAACAAAACTCCTCCTCCCATTTCTTACAATTTCCCCCTCTTTTTTTATTCAAATTTTTGTTTCCACATTTTTAATATTCCCTTACTCTCTCATCTGAATTTTTCTCCTTAATCATCACCACTTTAAATATGGGAAGGATTGATCAACGCATTGACAAATCAAAGGGGGCAGTCCCCTTTGTAAATACAGATACATAGACCCAAAAGAAAACGATAATGCAATTGTCCCTTTAAGATTCAAAAGTCCTTTCCCATAAGGCTGTCTGGCAGGGAACAACATCAGGGAAGTCTTCTGGTCCTTGGTATTTGTTCCAGCCAAATTATAATTATTTGCATGTCTTTCTTCCTCCTTATTAGAGTATAAGGTCCTTAAAGGCAGAGAACCTTCTTTATTAATCCTTGTGTTTTGCATATAGGTGCTTAACAAATATTCATTCTTGAATGGAATAGAAGTTCCTTGTGGTCAGGGACTATTTGTCTCACTTTTGTATATTTATGTCCAGTGTCTAGCAGAGTGCCTGGTACCTAGCAAACACTTAATAAATGGTTGTTGATGGATTGATTGGCTTGGTAGATAAATCTCCCATCTCTATCATTTTGACTATCTAGGGCAATAGTGTTAAATTGGAGGAGGTCTCTAGCTGGAATTATGATAAAATATTCACATAGCCCTTTACAATGAGTGCTTTCACATAAGTCTTTTTAAAAGTGTCCAATTTGATCCTTACCACCATCTATGAGATAGGTTTTACTTCCCCTGTTTGACAGATGAGAAAACTGAGACTTGGTGAGTTTGAGTGATTTGCCCAAGTCACCAAGATAGTTACAGTGTCAGGATTCAAATCTAATTATGTTTATGCTGAGCCAGCTACCACCCCTCACACGGGCCTAGGAGTAGAGGTAATACCAGCAGGAACTAAAAGAAGTATGTCTCCTGGTGTCTAGGCTTCAGAGCATTTCCAGTCAAATATTTCTTGAGTTCCTGCCATGTGCTTCTTAGCCTTTGCCAGATTCTGAATCATACAACAAAGTAAGAATGACAAAGTTAATCGACTGTGCTGTTTTACAAAGCACTTTCCTCTACAACATCTCTGTGATACACAAAGTACGAATATTCAGTGTAAGACGTATACGTCTACATGAGTTGTCTAAATGTACAAAGGCAGCTAAAGGGTAGCATAGATAGGTATCTCTGGAATCTGGCCCACCAGGCACAAAGGCAGACTACAATTTCTGCCTTGAGGGGAGCAGGAGAAGGCCCATGGACTGGGTTGCTGGATTCTCTCTCTCTCTCTCTCTCTCTGCCTCTCACTCAATGTTTATTTATTCTCTAGCATTCATTTCTAAAAAATTTGAGCTTTAAATTCTCTCCTTCCAGGGGCAGCTAGGTGGTGCACCGGCCCTGGAGTCAGGAGGACCTGACTAGTTGTGTGACCTTGGGCAAGTCACTTAACCCTAATTGCCCTGCCTTCCCCCCTGCAAAAAAAATTTTTCTCTTTCTAATCCCCACCTATTGAGAAGCCAAGCAATACCCATTATATATGTGAAGTCATTCAAACCATATTCCTATATTAGCCCATGTTTCAAAAAAAAGGCAAGAAAAATAAAGAAAGTGAGAAATATATACTTCGATCTACACTGAGTTCATCAGTTCTCTCTCTAGAGTTGGATAACATTTTTCATCATGGGTCCTTTGGAACTGTCATGGATCCTTGTCTTGACAAAGTAGTTATCTTTCACAGTTGATTATTATTACAATATTGGTGTTTTTGTCTAATGCGCTCTTGGTGAAGTTGTGGACTGGTCTGACCATTCTGCAGAACCAGAAGAATATTGTAGACAAAAACACCAATATTGTTATCCATCTCTAGAGATGGGCATTTTCCTAATTATTAGTGATTTAGAACATTTTTCATATAAGTTGGGGAATAGCTCTTATTTTTACAAATTTGTCTCAGTTCCCTATATATTTGAGAAATGAAACCTTTATCAGAGACACTTGCTATAAGGCCCCCCTCCAAGTTTACTGCTTTCCTTTTAATTTTAATTAGTTTTCGTTGTGCAAAATAATTTTAATTAATGTAACAAAAATGTAACCTTTCCCGTCTCTCTTTTGGTCATAAGATCTTCCTCTGTCTGTCTGTCTGTCGATCTATATTCCCCTAGTTGGCTCATGATATCACCCTTTATGTCTAAATTATGTACCTATTTTGAGCTTAACTCCATATATAGCATGAGATGTTGATATAGCACTAATTTCTGACAGGTTGATTTTCATTTTTCGCAGTCCTTGCCCCCAGACTTGGCTCTTTGGGTTTGTCAAACACTAGATTACTATGGTCATTTATTTTAATGTATTGTATATCTAATCTATTCTATTGATCACTCTTTTTCTTACCCAATGGCAGACTGTCTTGATGATTACTGCTTTGTAATATGTTTTAAATCTGATACTGCTAAGCTACCTTCCTTTACTTTTTTTCATTGATTACCTTTATACTCTTGACCCTTTGTTTTTCTAAGTGAATTTTCTTTCTTTTTTTTAGCTCTATAAAATAATTCTTTAGTAGTTTGACTAGCATGGCACTGAATAAGTAAGTTAATTTAGATAATATGGTCAAATTTATTACATTGGATTGACCTACCCATAAGCAATTAATATTTCTCCAACTGTTTAGAATTATTTTAATTTGTGTGAATAGTATGTTGTTAGTATATTCATTTAGCTCCTGTGTGTATCTTGGGAGGTAGACTCCCAAGTGTTTTATAATGTCTGCAATTATTTTAAATAGAATTTCTCTTCGTATTTCTTCCTGCTGGGTTTTGTTGGTAATATGTAAAAATGTTGATGATTTATGTGGGTTTATTTTATATCTTGCAACTTTGTTAAAGTTACTTGTTTCAACTAGGTTTTTATTTAGTTCTCTAGGGTTCATCATATCACCTGCAAAGAGTGATAATTTTGTTTTCTCATTGTGCATTCTTATTCCTTCAATTGAATTTTCTTTTCTTATTGCCATAACTAACATTTCTAGTACAATATTGAATAACAGTGGTAATATTGTTTCACCCCTGATCATATTGGGAACATTTCTTTTTTTTTTCTTTTTTTTTAAATTTATTTAACATATTTAGTTTTCAGCATTGATTTTCACAAGAGTTTGGATTACAAATTTTCTCCCCATTTCTACCCTCCCCCCCACTCCAAGATGGCGTACATTCTGGTTGCCCTGTTCCCCAGTCAGTGCTCCCCTCTGTCAACCCACTCCCCTCCCATCCCCTTTTCCCTTCCTTTCTTGTAGGGCAAGATAAATTTTTACGCCCCATTGCCTGTGTATATTATTTTCTTGTTGCATGCAAAAACATTTTTGTTTGTTTTTGAACATCTGTTTTTAAAACTTTGAGTTCCAAATTCTCTCCCCTCTTCCCTTCCCACCCACCCTCCCTAAGAAGTCAAGCAATTCAACATAGGCCACATGTGTATCATTATGTATAACCCTTCCACAATACTCATGTTATGAAAGACTAACTATATTTTGCTCCTTCCCAACCCATCCCCCTTTATTGAATTTTCTCCCTTGACCCTGTCCCCTTTCCAAAGTGTTTGTTTTTGACTATCTCCACCCCCATCTGCCCTCCCCTCCATCATCCCCCCATTTTTTTTTATCTACTTCCCTCTTCTTTCCTGTGGGGTAAGATTCCCAATTGGGTATGTATGGTATTCCCTCCTTAGGCCAAATCTGATGAGAGCAATGTTCACTCATTCCCCCCTCATCCGCCCTCTCCCCTCCTCCCACAGAACTGCTTCCTCTTGCCACCTTCATGGGAGATAATCCATCCCATTCTATCTCTCCTTATCTTCCTCTCTCAGTATGTTCCTCTCTCATCCCTTAATTTGATTTTATTTCTTTTAGATATCTTCCCTTCATCTTCAACTCACCCTGTGTCCGCTCTCTCCCTCTCTCTCTCTCTCTGTCTCTCTCTGTCTCTGTCTCTCTCTGTCTCTGTCTCTCTCTCTCTCTCTCTATATATATATATATAAATATATATAAACATATATATATAAATATATATATATAAATATATATATACATACACACATAGATATATACATACATACACATTCACCTATATATATATGTGTGTATATATATATATATATATACACACATACATAAACATATATGTATGCATATTCCCTTCAGCTACCCTAATGCTGAGGTCTCATGAATCATACACATCATCTTTCTGTGTAGGAGTGTCAACAAAACAGTTCACCTTTAGTAAGTCCCTTGCAATTTCTTTTTCTTGTTCTTTTTCTTGATTACCTTTTCATGCTTCTCTTGATTCTTGTGTTTGAAAGTCAAATTTTCTATTCAGTTCTGGTCTTTTCACTGAAAAAGCTTGAAAGTCCTCTATTTTATTGAAAATCCATATTTTGCCTTGGAGCACGATACTCAGTTTTGCTGGGTAGGTGATTCTAGGTTTTAATCCTAGCTCCATTGACCTCTGGAATATTGTATTCCAAGCCCGTCGATCTCTTAATGTAGAGGCTGCCAGATCTTGGGTTATTCTGATTGGTTTTCCACAATACTCAAATTGTTTCTTTCTGACTGCTTGCAGTATTTTCTCCTTGATCTGGGAGCTCTGGAATTTGGCAACAGTATTCCTGGGAGATTTCTTTTTGGGATCTATTTGAGGAGGTGATCGATGGATTCTTTCAATTTCTATTTTGCCCTGTGGCTCTAGAATATCAGGGCAGTTCTCCTTAATAATTTCTTGAAAGATGATATCTAGGCTCTTTTTTTGATCATGGCTTTCAGGTAGTCCAATAATTTTTAAATTATCTCTCCTGGATCTATTTTCCAGGTCAGTGGTTTTTCCAAGGAGATATTTCACATTATCTTCCATTTTTTCATTCCTTTGGTTCTGTTTTATAATATCTTGATTTCTCATAAAGTCACTAGCTTCCACTTGCTCCAATCTAATTTTTAAAGTAGTATTTTCTTCAGTGGTCTTTTGGACCTCCTTTTCCATTTGGCTAATTCTGCCTTTCAAGGCATTCTTCTCCTCATTGGCTTTTTGGAGCTCTTTTGCCATTTGAGTTAGTCTATTTTTTAAGGTGTTGTTTTCTTCAATGTGTTTTTCAGTATTTTTTTGGGTCTCCTTTAGCAAGTCATTGACTTGTTTTTCATGGTTTTCTCGCATCCTTCTCATTTCTCTTTCCAATTTTTCCTCTACTTCTCTAACTTGCTTTTCCAACTCCTTTTTGAGCTCTTCCATGGCCTGGGACCAGTTCATGTTTTTCTTGGAGGCTGTTGGTGTAGGCTCTTGCACTTTATTGACTTCTTTAGGCTGTATGTTTTGGTCTTCTTTGTCAGCAAAGAAAGAATGCAAAGTCTGAGACTGAATCTCGGTGCGTTTTCGCTGCCTGGCCATATTCCCAGCCAACTAACTTGACCTTTGAGTTTTTCAGTGGGGTATGACTGCTTGTAGACTACAGAGTTCTATGTTCCACGTTTGGGGGGGAGGTACCAGCTCTGCCACACCAGCACTGCTCCTTCCCCAACCCCCAACCCGGACTGGGCTTAGATCTTCAGCAGGCCGTGCACTCCTGCTCTGATCTGCCACTTAATTCCTCCCACCAGGTGGGCCTGGAGCCAGAAGTAACAACAGCTGTAGCTGCCCCACCTCCACTGCCCCCGGGGCTGGAAGCTGAACCCGAACTCTTTCTACTCCCGCAGCTTTTCCCACTAACCTTCTCCGCAGTCTTTGGTGTTTGTTGGTTAAGGAGTCTGGTAACTGCCGCAGCTCACTGATTCAGGGCGCTAGGGCCCCCTCCGCCCGGCTTCAGGTCCGGACGATGCACGCCGCTCAGGCTGGGTTCTGCTCCACTCCGTTCCCAGCTTCCAGCTCCCAGCTCCGCGCGGGATAGACCTCACCCAGAGACCATCCAGGCTGTCCTGAGCTGGAGCCCTGCTTCCCTCTGCTGCTTTGTGGGTTCTGCCATTCTAGAATTGGTTCAGAGCCATTTTTTATAGGTTTTTGGAGGGACTCCGTATGGAGCTCACACTAGTTCCTGCTTACCAGCCGCCATCTTGGCTCCGCCTCATATTGGGAACGTTTCTAGCTTATCTTCATTACAAATAATGCTTGCTCATGGTTTTAGACAGATTCTATTTATCATTTTAAGAAAAATTACATTTATTTTTATGTTATTTAATAGGAATGGGTGTTTATATTTTGCAAAATCTTTTTTCTGCATCTGTTGATATAATCATATGATTTTTATCTTTGTAATTGATATGATCAGCTATGCTGATAGTTTTCATAATTTTGAACCAGCCCTGCATTCCTGCCCACTTGCTTATAAGTGTATGATCTTTTTGGTACATTGCTGTAGTCTCCTTCCTAGCATTTTATTAAATTTTTTGTATCAATATCCACTAGAGAAATTGGTCTATAGGTTTCTTTCACTGTTCTTGTTCTCCCTAGTTTAAGTATCAAAATCATATTTGTATCATAGAAGAATTTGGTAGGACTCATTCTTTACTTATTTTCCCAAATAGTTTATATAGTATTAGAATTAATTGTTCCTTAATTATTTGGTGGCACCTATCTGCCCTAGGGATTTTTCTTAGGGACCTTATTTATGATTCATTCAATTTATTTTTCTAAGAGAAGGTTTAAGTATAGACAGTTCTCACTTTATGTCAATTTGCACTATGCGAATTTGACTTTAGGTAAAGAGTTCTGAAAGAAATTCACACACTGAAAAAGACCTATGTTAACTTTACCACACAGTACTGTGCTGTTTCTCAGCTTCTGCCCCTTGGCTTGGAGTTCTCTGTCCTCCCACCTCCCCCATGCCTAAAAACAAACAAAACAAAACAAAAACAACCTTAAAAACCCCTCCAAGTGAAAGGAGAGGATGCTCTAAGAGACCACACCCTGGGAGCTTGGCTTGAGATCTCCTTTGCAGAGAGAGGAGAACTTTGGCCTGCAGATCTGCCTACCTTTGTTGGTTCCCTCCATACACATCCTATCTCAAGGCACGGTGTGTCTGACCCAGATCCCACCCTCACTTTCATGCCCCATGTCACCCCTCCTCTCCTGTCTATGTCTGTGTTCGGGCCCCACCTGCTTGTCTCTCCTCCCCAGCTTGTTCTTCCTCTTGGTTCAACCAGTCTGACTCTGCTGTGTGTTCCTCCTTCTCTCTCTTCTGCCCTGCACCCCACTTATTTTTGAACGTGTTCTGACTTCCTTCCTTCACAGGCTTGTGGCTCCCTTCTTCCCCTCTCAAGTCTGATGGCAAACTCACATTAGATAAAAATCACTTTTTGTAGAGGTCTGTGGAAGGGTTCATTTATATAAAGTGAAAATTGTCTGTATTCTATTTCCTCTTTTGTTAATTTGGGCAATTTATGTTTTTGTAAATATTTATCCATTTAATTTAGATCATCAGTTTTATTGGCATATAATTGTACAAAATAGCTCTTAATAATTGTTTTAATTTCATCTTCATTGATGGTGCATTTACCCTTTTCATATTTGATATTGGGAATTGGTTTTTTCTTTTATTTTTAATCAAAATAACCAGTGGTTTTTCCATTTTATTTTTTTTTTTTATAAAAGTAGCTCCTAGTTCTATTTATTAATTCAATGGAGTTTTTTTTTTTACTTATGATTTCATTACTCTTCTTTAATTTTCAAGATTTCTGCTTTGGTGTTTATTTGGGGATTTTTAATTTGTTTTTCTCCTAGTTTATTTTAGTTACATGCCCAAGTAATTGATCTGCTATTTTTCTTTCTCTTTATTGATGTAAACTTTTAAAGATATAAATTTTCCCTTAAGTACTGCTTTGTCTACATCTCCAAAAATTTTGTTATGTTGTCTCATTGTTGTCATTCTCCTTAATAAAATTATTGATTGTTTCTATTTGTTCTTTGACTCACTCATTCTTTAGGATTAGACTATTTAGTTTCCAATTAATTTTAATCTATACTTAAAAGGCCCTTTATTGAATGTAATTTTTATTGCATTATGGTCTGAAAAGGGTACATTTTTTTTGTAAGGTTTTTATGTGTTAATAATGGTCAATTTTTGGGAAGGTGCTATGTACAGCTGAAAAAGGTATACTCTTTTCTATTTCCATTCAGTTTTCTCTAGATGTCTATCATATCCAACTTTCCTAAAATTCTATTCATTCCCTTAATGTCTTTCTCTTTCATTTTATCTAGTCAGATTTATCTAGTTTTGAGAGGAGTAAATTGGAGTCCTCCCCTAGTATGGTTTTACTGTATGTTTCTTCCTGTAATTTGTTTAACTTTTCCTTTAAGAATTTGGATGCTATGTCACATGGTGCATTTATTTTTAGTATTGATACAACTTCATTGTCTATTACTTCATTACTTCATGGTACCTTGCAGCAAAATGTAGTTTTCGTGATTATCTTTTTTTTATTAGGTTTTTTTTTTTTGCTTTTGCTTTGTCTGAAATTATGGTTGCTACCTTTGCCTTTTTTATTTCAGTTGAGGCATAATAGATTCTGCTCCAGTGTATCAGTAAGGCAATAATAACAATGTAGATGATAATTTTCAAAATGCCTATGTAGTTCTATATTGGAAAGTATAAGAGACTCTCCACATAGAAGGCAGAAGAAGTAAATCATTTATTTAGACACCAGAGAACCATATCCCACAAGCCATTTATCTAATCTATCAGAGCAGTAAAACATTCCATCCATAATAGCACAACATGGAGCCTCTCCATCCCAAAACCTCTCTGACCCCTTTGCTGGGGTCTTCCCCAAAACAAACTCACAATATAGCTAAGTCAGCCTGTTCAGCTCTAACTATCAGGATGGCGGCCATTAGCAGCCATAACTGCTGGTGCTCTCTCTCTCTCTCTGCATTTCCTGTGACATAACTTTCTTTTCCTGTCAGGAAGCTCCTCCCACCACATGTGACTCAGGCTTCCTATGATATAAGCAGGTCACATGACCTATTAGTGGGTGGGAAAGATCTTCTAATCTACTCTGCTATCTGCTTCTGTTTTATGGTTGTATTCATCTCATTCTCATTCACAGTTATGATTAGTAGCTATGCATTTCCCTCCATCCTGTTTTCTGCTGTTTATCCTTCTTTCTCTCTCTTTTTTACCTTATCCCTCCTCCAAAATCTGTTTTGCTTCTGAGCATTGCCTCCCTTAATCCACCCTGCCTCTTACCACTTCCCCCATACCTTTCTCCTAGCCCTTTCTCCTCCTAATTGCTTATTGGGTAAGATGGATTTCTATATTCAACTGAGTGCATGTGTGTGTGTTTGTGTGTGTGTGTGTGTGTGTGTGTGTGTGTGTGTGTGTATTCTTCCCTCTTTGAGCCATCTCAGATGCTAGTGAGGTTCAAGAATTGCCCTCTCCACCCCCCCCCCCCCCAATTTTTCCCTCCATTGCAAAAACTCTTCCTTGCATGTCTCTTTTACGTGAAATCATTTCCCCCATTCTTCTTCTCCCTTCCCCTTTTCCTTCTGCTTCTAAGATATCAGGGCAGATTTTCTTTATAATTTCTTGGAATGTGACGTCTAAGCTGTCTTTGAATTGTGGCTTTCAGATAGTCCAAAAAAGTTGTCACTTTCCCAAGATCACACATAGTGAACCCAAGTACTCTCATGTCAGATACACTGTTCTTCCCCTCTACAGCACCAGAATTCAAACTAAAGGAGCAAATGGCCTAGCATCAAGTGGGAGAAACCAAAGCCCTGTTTTCTCTACAATGCCTTTGTTGGACTCAAGATCACTCCCTACTGGCTCCTGGGTCCATGCTATTAATATTCAAGGAGTGTCTACATTGCATTAGGGAGTATACAACTACACAAAACACACAAAAGAAGCTCACCTTCTTCTGGGACTTTGAGCCCAAAACTTCTCCAATGAGCTCAGTAGGTATTGGAAATTTCTCTGGGGAAAAATGGTAATATTAACTCATAACTTTTTAGCAAATAAAAGAAGCAGGAGACATCAAGCACTTTTCAGGGAGTGGGAGTGTACTGCAAGAGAGTTGGAGCTGATTCTTGTGCTTAAACAGATAATGACAGGGCAGCAGGACTCCAAAAAGGCTAAGGAGCATTTTTCTTAAGAAAAGGTCAAAAATTCATCACCCCCAAGAGGAATGGCTGCTAGCCAGCGCTACATTCCCACCTTCCCCTCCTCACTCCAGTTCCTTCTACTCTGTTCTCTCCTTTACTCTGTTACCCTTGGGCTTTAGGAAGTTCCTCTTGTGGGCAAACCCTAGTGGAAAGGGAGCTGCAGGGTAGTGAATTATTTTGCTTTATCTCTTTAGAGAATTCTGTATTCCCTTTAACTACATAAATGGTCATTTCAGAAGGAAGCAAATATCTAGATGGTTATCTAAGTACTTTTTTTAAAAAGTTAATATCCCAAACTTCACAAATTTCAAATATATTGAGCATTTCCACATACAAACTAAAAAAGAAAAAAGAGGATTATGTGTGAAAATATGAATCTATGTTATGTTTAGTTTGCACATTCCTTGCCCTTAAGGAGAGAGGAGGAACTTTATATAGAGAGATAAATACATACAAAAGGAACAAGAAGGAATTTTATGGGTGGGGGAATTAAGGGTGAAAGGGAGAGAGCCCTGATAATAGGAGAGTCAATAAATGCCTCTTGTCAAAGGTGGAAAACAAGTTTAATCTTGAAGGGACTTGAGGTTTCTAAGAAACTGAGGTGAGGAGGGAGCACATTGTATTGTCTCCTACAGTGTGTGATAGAGGAGAGGAAAGGAAAGCCAGAATAATCTGTCATGCATTTTAGATTCTCAGAAAACAGGTTCCAAAAGGCTCAGAGGTTGCATAGTTAGGATCCCATGCACTAAAGTTCTTTGGATGAAGTCACCCAAGGAGTGATGGGAAATTATAAAGATTGAAATTCCATGAGGAAGAAAAATGGGAATTGCTAGAATTCAGATTCAACATGTGACTCTCAAAGTTGTCCTGCTTGTCTGTATTTTCTTCTGTCCTTCCTTCTGTTCTGTTCAGTTTTGGTTTTAAGGGGAGAAAATAGAACACTTACCTCCCAGGATTGTTGTGAGAACAAAATAAGATAATATATGTAAGGCACTTTGCAAGCCTAAAAGCACTCCACAAATACCAGGTATTGCTATTATTATCATAATCATCATTATCAAATGGAACATAGGTTCCTGCAATGTGTGGTACAAACACTTAGTGCCAGGGTTTGTTAAGAAGAGAACTTGTTATAGAGAAAGTTGGACAAGGAAGACTTCTTCAGCGTGAAAATTTTGCTTCCATATTTCAGTTTCCTGAGTGTAGGCATTCTCTCCACCAGCATAGATCACAGCTCTCCTCTGACTTGAAAGTGAAGTAGGGAGAAAGGAGGGCATTTGATTCCCTCCTAGAGTTGCTTTCCACCAGCCTAAATTGCAGCTAAAAATGATCTTTGGCAGCTGCTTTGGGTGAACTGTGGCCAGTATAATCATGAGCCTCCCCAAACTTAGCTTGGCTGGTCTTCAGACAACATACATAAGGTCATTCACATGGCCTTACCTGAACCTTTTCCAGATTTGTCTGGACTTATTAGAACCTGCACTTGTCTGGCAGGGTCTTCAAAAAGTCAGGCCTTGCAAGCCACAATGAGAAACTTGGGGGTTTTGGTGGAGGACAGTATTACTTATTAGTTATTTGATAAGGTAATATTAATTAGTATTGGGCCTCCTGTAAGATCCCTTAGTCAGTCAGTCAATGAACATTAACCATCTGGTGCTAAGCCCGGGGCATACAAAGAAAGGTAAAAGACAGTCAGTGCCTTCCAGGAGCTGACAGGCTAATGACTGAGACAATATTCAAAGAACTCTGTACAAACAAGATCTATATTTGATAAATTGGGGATAATCACTAGCCTAAAGGCATTAGCATTAAGGGAGATACAGAAAGAGAGGTCATAAGTGGGACGGATTCACTTCAGTTCAATGGGAGTGGAGACTTGGTTGAAGATTTGTGAGTTGAAGGTAATTTCAGTACCATTATCCAAAATAAATCTTAAATACCCAGAGGCAGTCTGGATTGTAAAGAGCTGTATCACTTTCCACCATGATTGCAGTGTAATCTTATTACATGAGAACTCTTATTTTCTAGGAAGAAGAGAGAAGATACAACTTAGGGAGTCGCCATGGAAGAGAGGCTGTCGAAGGAGTAACTTGCAGGAAGCATTGGCTAGAAGAGAATCTGGAGAAAGGTCAACTTGGTGCAGACTGGAGTAGGGGAGAGGCCACTAAAAGGGCAAAAGCAGTGGCCAGAAAGGAACTGGAAAAAATAGGAAGAAGGTACAAAAATCCAACATGTGGGCAAGGGCATGACTCACAAGTCCATAGCCTTTGTGTGCCCCTACCCAGGAGAGTACCGTATGTCCCAGGAATTGGACTGAAAAAGAAACAGGGGTCTTTTGACTCTATAATCTCAAATCTGTGTCCTTTACTCTGTAAATAAAATCTATTCTATATGCTATCCTTTATTAACCATAGTTCTTATAACAGCACTTGGAGCTACTAATTCAAGAATTCTGGGCGGTAAAGGTTCAATTTGTGTTGGAGCAAACAAGTCAGATAACGAAGTTTCTAGGTTCTATCTGGGTGGAGACAAACGAATTAGAGGGGTGTAGAGGTCTCCAAAATTTACTTAGGCTGCTCCTGTCAGAAAGGGACTTCTGATATAAGGTGCACACACACATGTACAGTACATATATACACAAAGGAGTATGCATACACATAATATATGCAAGTACATATGTGCATACTTAAATGTAACTGCCTAAGCCTGGGGTGGTTTTGTGAAGGACAACCCTTTAATAGAGAATAGTTATTTGCTGAGTTAAATTTGCTCAGTTCTACAACAGTAGAACAGCTACTCTGACTCAGACTGCTGAGACAGTTATTGTCCATTTTAAATGTGGCAGACTGTAGTGTGTTGGAGAGATGCGAGTATCAGAATTGTTCCTTGATTAAGAGACAAATATAATTTATCTGGTTGCAAATAGAAGATGAGAATTTGCTTAGTAAACCATAAGCTAAGTTGGAGTCATTTGAAGGGAAGACTCAGAATTTGAACTCACAAAGATAAGAGGAGAAAGAAAGACAGAAGGACAGATTTCAGAACTGCACCAGCTAAGCTTGAAGCTAGAAGCGCTGAAGACTAAAATTGTTGTGGAGGAGTAAGTCCAGCTGAGCAGAGAGTCAATTTGAAAACAGCAAATCAGAGAAGTCACCCAGCAGACTGACTCTTTTGGCTTTGATGTCATGCTTAGTGAGCTGTTAGTAAAGCAGAGTGTGGATCAACTTGGCTTAGTAGTTAGGAGCAGAAGTTCAATACTGCTGCTACATTCATCAAGAAGCCTTTACGGATCACAGCTGAGATACAAAGGGGACATTGAAATTTACATTTCTAGAATTATAGCTACCCCCAAGTGCATGGGTTTTCCTCATTCATATGGCTCCATGGCAAGTTTCTGTAAGTGTGTGTCTACTCTCCCACACGGATACTGAGTATATTGTTGGGAGAGTATGATTCAGGTTTGTGTATGGATCGTGATGTATTTATCATTCCCATATTTGTGTTAATATATGAATACTTATGATTTTTTGCCTCGTTAAGTAAATAACTATGTTTGAAATTTAAAAGAATCATTACTGTGAGTGGGTAGTTTTCTGTATGGAAATACATCATTTGGGGCTTAAGAGCTGAAGGAGGAGAAGGAGGAGTATATTCTCCCACAATAGGGTTAAACCTAGGACGCTGAAAGGATTTTAATGTAACCATGGAAGTTGTCCATTTCTAGGCACTTTAGACCTGTCTGTGTAAGGGCAGATTGGAGGGAATGAACCAGCCCAAAGAATGGGTAGGTGTGCACACATGCTGTATAGGGGGTATAAGGTGCTACAGAATAGGTGGGTACTCTATGTAGCTGTTACAGTGGGAAGGCTTTTGTGATTTGATGTAGAAGGAAGTGAATAGAATCTGAACAGTTTATTCAATAACTATAATATTATAATGAAAAACAACCTTGAGACTTAAGAACCAATCATTGCAATGACTAGCTACAACTGCATTGGACCAACAATGAGAAATGATGGACTAGAGGTGCAGAATGAGTTATACATTTTTGGATATGGTCAATGGGAGTATTTGTTTTATTTGACCGTGCTAATTTGTTATAAGATAAAGTTTCTTTTTTGGGAGGAGGGAGAGGGGAACTAGGAAGAAGAGGAAGGATGGTGATAGTGATGCTAAAAAGAGAAGAAAGCAAAGGCCATCAATATAGCATTTAAAGAAAATGCACAAAAAAGAGCAGAAGGATGTTCAAAAGGTAAGACAGAAAAGCCAAAGGATGTTGGAACGAATGCAAAGATGAGTATATTCATTTTTTTAAAAGCTTAGTTCTAATGAGATTCATGGTTTTATATTCCATCTGCTTTTTCTGTCCCCCTTTGTATATGGATATGCTCATTTTTTTTGGTGTGTGTCAAGTTCAGAACAACAAAAATAAAGGCTCATTCAGCTCTAAACCTATGATCTTATCATCCTTTGAAAGATGCATGATGATGAAAAATAGGCTGTAGCATGTAACCAACAACGACTTGTGCTGGAGAAGTGGTGTAAGAAATATCATCAAAGTCATATATCATCAGGAGAGGATGTGGCTCTGTGGTAGCCCGCTGCTGGGCCTGTGTACATCACCTGGGTTGAGGAGGCCCGGTGACACAGAATTTAAAGAACAAAGGTCCTCAGCCCAGGGCATAGGCTGTAGAGTAGATAGAGTTATAAGTAATACAGGAAGTAGGGGATGTTGCTGACCAATAACCACTATCACATAGGCAAAAAAAAGACTTACTTCATGCATAATAGAAGACTTTGCATTTGTGACATGGTCCCTGGCATCCCCCTAATTCTCTGAAAAGAACCCCCACCAAGGCAGCTTCTCATCATCTCAGACCTGGTAAATTCTCCACTCTGCTCTGGCCACATATGCCACTGCTTCTACATGGAGAGAAAGGGAGATAAGGGAAGGTCTTGACGCATAACCAAATCAGAACCAGAACCATGAAAAGCGTTTTGTTCCTTTGTCCTGTGTTTGATGAATGTATCCATTCACTTTCTTTTATAATGGGTGAGCCATTTTCATTACCTTGACAGGTAAGGTAATGATGGTTGCCAGAAGACTGCTACTACCTTTGATGCTGGGGTCAGGATAAAGAAAATGACCCCCCTGATTCAAGCAAGGAGAAAGTGAGGGTAAGGATTTCCTCTCCCCTACCCCACTCATTTTGGATAGGGGGCACTTGTCCATAACACCCAATGATATAAGAACAATGTGCCACTAAAAAAATTCAATTTTTTCAATGAACAAAAATTTTTTTCTGGCTCTTTCACCTCCTCTGCCATTGGAAAGAAAAAAAAGAAAGAAAAGCAAATTCTTAAAACAAATATACATGGTCAAGCAAAATAAATTCCCACAGTAGCCATGTCCAAAGAGAATGTCTCCTCCGGCACCCTGAGTCCAATAGCTCTCCATCAGGAAGTAAGCAGCATGATTCACCATTAGTCCTTTGGAATCCTAGTCGGTCATTGAATTGATTAGAGTTCTTAAGTTTTTCAAGATACTTGTCTTTAGAATGTATTTATTGTATAAATTGTTCTGTTCCTGTTTTGCTTCACTCTGCATCAGTACATGTAAGTTTTCTCAGATTTCTCTGAAACCATCCCTTTTGTTATTTCTTATGGCACAGTAGTATTCCATTACGTGTATATTCCACAATTTGTTCAACCATTTCCCAAATTATGGGCACCCCTTTGTCTCCAGTTCTTTGTCACTACAAAAAAAATAGTTGCTAGAAATATTTTGTACACATAGACGCTGCAAGCCATTTAAAGAGGGTCATTCATAGTAGGTGGAGTATCATAATCTATAATTGAAGGGAATGCCAAATTTCAGTTAATGTAGGGTTGTGCTAGAGCCAGCTTGAATTGGCTCATCAATTGTCAAATTTTCTGAATTAGTAAACATTAGTAAACACTACAAATCAGAGCTTTGTATAATGTTTATTGATTGTCTAGACTAAGAAAATGATGGGAAAATGTTAATAATGTAGATTCAACCTAAAATTGTGTCATGTAAATCCTTCCACCCCTACTCCTAGAAAGCTGGTTGTTAAACATTTACCACCACATTGAAATGAATGAAAATAAAAAAGTAATTTTTTTTCTTCACTCAAGTTTACAGATCTCCTGAAATCTATCCTCAGATCTTTTGGGGGGTCCATAGCCCCAGGTTAAGAACCTTTGGACTAGATGATTTCTAGTATCTAGTTCAACTCTAAAATACTCTAAAATTGTGCGATTCCAATGGAGGATAGATGCTGATCACTCTGGAGAGCAGCCAAATAAATTACCAATGGGAACAAAGCAATAGAATCACAATATTATAAAGCTGAAAGGATGAATTTAAACATAATTCATGGAAGTGACTATGGGAAGTGACATAGTCGGTCTTGTGTATTGCTGTGATGTTTTACTGTCTTTTGCCTACCTAATTGTAATCCATGGCCAAGACTCCTTGGCCAAGGTTTCCACAGATATGAGGAACGTGATTCCCAGCTATAAGTACTCAAGATAATAAAAGGCATTGGGTACATGGCAGCCTTTCTTTTACAGAGAAAATGCAGAGATGCAAAAGATTCACAGGGGTGGATAAATAAATGTGGAAAATACATAAAGGGACTCATATTACCACAAAACTAAGCACCATTCTTCTTCCTCTTTGGTGGATCCCACTTTTCCACAGGGTCCTGAAGTCACCCACACCTTAGGGCTTGTACTTCTCCTGAACAGAAGCACAATTTACAGCTTGGAGAAAAGGAAATTCCCTTCCGGTCACCCTTGCTTTGTTTAAATAACCCACAGAAAGAGCAAAGCCTAGAGTTTTACTCCTTCGTGTCGGACTCTGGTATCTTATTACTTCCCTAATTGTGTGTGTGTGTGTGTGTGTGTGTGGTGGGAGAACGATGGAGGTGAGGAAGCCCTACGCGCAATGCTCTTCACTGTCCAAGAGACCCACTGCCTAGAAAATTCCTCTTCTCTCAATAGAAGGCCAGCTCTCCAAAATCTTGAACTTGGGGTCACTGACAAGGCAACCCCTAAGGCTGACCCTGCCCAAGAAATCCCCTCCCCTTTTCTGGCTAGAAGTTCAAGTTCCAGGATCATGGTGTCTAGGAACTGTCTTGTCCTCTAAATGGGAAGCAATAGTTCAGGAGTGACATTTTTCATGAGCTCCTCTCTAAGGTCACAGGGCTGAGCATGTATGACTCCCAGTGTGCTTTTCCAGGTTACTCCATTATCGCCGTGGATACTGCCATCTCTTGGTTTGGGAAAGTCTAATTTCAATTCTCTGGTCTCTGATCTCTGATTAGAAAGGCAAAAAGGAGAGCGAAAGATGAAAGGAACTCTCTTCTTCCACAGCACAGGCAAGTATATGCAGTGCTTTTGCCCCAGCGGGAGAACCACAGCCCTTCCTCATGCCCCTACACACACACACACACACACACACACACACACACACACACACACACACACAGCATACATACAAATACAAGTTACCCTGGGAAAAGATGAAAAGAAGCCCCAGATACTTGATAAAGACTTCTTTTATAGACCAATTCAAAGGGGTGGTTTTAGCATAATATTTATAAAGCTTTTAGGTACAGGGCCTGATATATAGTAAGTGCTTAATAAATGGCTGTTCTTAGCCCTCAAAAGTCTGAGCCGATCACTTTATCTGGGTGGTTGGGTGGCTGGGAACCCTGGTCACTGAAGCTCAGCCCTAGTAGGTACCAAATGGATGCCTCTAAACCAATCAACTCATTTTGGAA
Organism: Trichosurus vulpecula; assembly: GCF_011100635.1. NCBI lineage: Eukaryota > Metazoa > Chordata > Mammalia > Diprotodontia > Phalangeridae > Trichosurus > Trichosurus vulpecula. Next base: position 226,957,386 of record NC_050579.1, on the reverse strand, counting down.
GTTCTAGTCAGCCAATGGACATGTCCTCATTCTTTGTAGGGAGGTACTTTCAAAAGACCAGGTTGACGGGGGAATTCCTCTGATCAATCCCTTAGAATTATATTTCTATAGCTAACATGAAAGCCATTGTCCTTGAAGAGTTAGGCAGGATTTACACCTACTGGTAGAAATATAGTTTAATAAATTCATCTTCTTAGGAGAAGAATTTGCCAGGTTAATGCCTAATGAATAAGACCAAGGGGAAAGATAAAATTGTTTCGTAAAATCTTAAAGGATGGCAATTTCTAAAAATTACAATTTAATTAGAAAACTGTGTCTTGTCTAATACCATGTCATTCATGGAAAAGTATTAGGCTACCTGATAATGATAGTAGCATTTTTTGTAGCATTTTAAGGTTTGTAAGACACTTTACAAATATTCCATTTTAACTTCACAACAACCCTGAGAGGTAAGTGCATCTATTATTTCCATTTTACAGGCAAAGTTAAGTGATTTGCCCAGGTCACACAGCTTGTAAGTATCTGAGGTAGGATTTGAACTCAGGTCTTTTAGATTCCAGGTCCAGGGCTCTGTCCACTGTGCCCCCTGGCTGCCTCTATAAGTTTTGCTTTTGATAAATGTAACAGGACTGATCATTATGAATGAGTATAAATATTTGGTAACCAGAGGGAGGACAAAGTTTGTCAGATCTAGGCCAGGTCTGAAAATTGAGTCTCCTTTCTATAATTGGATAGATTTGGCTCTCTGGTGGGTAGAAATTCAGAGTAGATAACTTCAAACGTCTCTTACAACTCTAACATTCTGTGATATCATAGTCTTGAGAAAGGATGAAGTATCCTAATACAAGCACATTCCCAGAATGAATATTCCGGTCACCTCTGGAATTTGCCAGGATAATTGTTACTACTTAGCAACAGAACTCAACAAATGGTAAATGTTTAACAGCTGGCTCTCCCAAAATGCCCAACATACTTTTAAGTTTAATCTTCATTATTAATATTTCTCCCATCACTTTCTTAAGTCTGAAGAACCAACAAAACAATAACTCAAACCCTAATTTGTAGCATTTGCTGATTTTGAGGTATGAAGAATACTCATACTGAAAATTTAACAATTGGCTCTCTCTAATTGGTATGAGTTGGTTGTAGCATAGTCCTGATCATACTCCAGATGTTTTTGCATCCTTTTGGTTATGGGGCACTGGTACTTCCCCAGAATGCAAATATAGCCTTCAATGAGTTCATTTGTGAAATATCTCTGAGTCAGGGTTGTGAAGGAGAGAAATGTCTTATCTTGAGACATTTTCTTCAGAGGATCCTCACAAGATACACAACTGACTCAACAGTTTGTGTCTTTTGGGATTGTGATGTCCAGAGGTCTAGGTTGCTAAGATTGTAGACTGCCAGCTGGAAGGAATCTGAGAAGTCTTCTAGTCCAATACTCTTAATTTTACAGGTAATTTAACTGAGGCTCAAATGATTGCCCAAAGTCACACAAGTAGGAGGTGAGATTTGAACCTGGCTCCTGGCTCCAAATCCACTGTGCTAAGCTTTCATCTTCCAGGTCAGGCCAAACAGTTAGAAACAACTCAGACTCTTGAAAAGCCTTAACATAGAGGCAGACACAGGGTCAGTTCATAGCTTCATTCCCAGATATGTGGAAACTAAGCCAGAAATGGTGGGGGGAGACTTCCATTTATCTCAGCTTTGGAGAAGCTCATATGTCTGCCTGGCACCACACCTGTGGTTCAAAACTGCCAGCTGGGTATCAAGCTATTGGTATAACTTCCCAAGCTAATTGTATGTCTATCTTTGAATGTATGCACAGTGACTTCCCTTGGAGGCAGACCCCGATAGATAAATTCAGAATAGCATAACATGTGCTTTCTCTTCCTTCTGTCTTGGCACCTAACTCTCTTGGAGGAGTCATAGTCCTACTAGCCTATTTCTCTCATCTCTCCACTGGCCCCTTCCTCCTTTAGGGTCTACCTGTTCCAAAGGGATGCCTATCATTTCCTTTGGGGGGCTAATGATCTCATAAGCCAAGATGATCAGTTAGTTTAATGACTATATTTGATGCTCAAAAGTATCACAGTGGAGCTAGAGAACATTCTAGAGGGGCCTAGTTTAGGGAAACAAAGTTGCACTTGGTGTGAGAGACTGCAATGTGCTCCAGAGTTTGAGAAACAAAGTCTATTGTGACATTTCCCTCTCCATTAGAAATGGTATATGATCAGCCTGAATGGGGGCTGGGAGGAATGTCTTTTTGCAAAATACAAAATTACCAAAGGTATTCCGATGACTAAATATTAAAAGTCACACACTAGTAAAAATTTATAGCAGATGTTCTCAACTTGAGGTCTTCCAGATTGGTAGATTTCAAGGGGTCCATGGCCTTGGATGGGAAAAACATTGTGTCTTTATTTTAATATAATTGGTTTTTTTTGATCCTATATATTCTTATGCATTTAAAAACATACTGAAAAGGGGTCCACATGTTCCACCAGACTGCCAAAGGTTTCCATGATGCACAAAAATATGAAGAACCCCCATTTTGGAGGATTACAGATGAATCAATCAGCCAATGAACAAATATTTATTAAGTCTACTCTGTGTCAGGCATTAAGGATACAAGTATAAAGAATGATAAATGGTGTGAGTGATGTCTTTTGATTCATGCGTAAATTGGACTTGAATGAAGCAGGGTTGCACGCATTTGTTGGCCTCACTTTCTCTTCCAGAGACATCAGAATCTAGTGGCAAGACCAAAGTCAAGATGAGGTGAAGGCTCAGGATACAACGGACGACCTTGGTGTCTTCGATGTCTGATCAGATTCTAAGCACTCCGTAGAACCTGTTTCAACCTTAACCCCAACACAGTGATGTCATTTTGATCCTCTTTTAGAATGAAGGACCACAAACAAACAACAAAGAACACAGTCTCAATTGCTAAGAATGGATGATTTATTTCTTTGTACTTGTATGCATAGCACCTGGCATATAGTAAGTGATCAAGCAGCAGGTGGTACAGTGAATAGAACACTGGGCTTGGAAGTCCTAAGTTCAAATTTAGACTCAGACACTTATTAGCTGTGTGACCTTAGGCAAGTCACTGAACCTCTGTTTTCCTTAGTTTCTTCAATTGTAAAATGGGGATAATAATAGCATTTAATTATCCCTATCTTGCAGAGTTGTGAGGATCTAATGACATAATATCTGTAAAATGCTTAGCCTGGGACAGAGGTGGAACTATATAAAAGTTATTATTATTAGCAAAAGCTTGTTGATTGAATTATTACAATGGAGACAAGTACATATGGAAAAACATAGAGCATAGACATACAGTGAATAAATACAAATCTATACAAAGACGTTAAATACAAGGTTGTGTGTGTGTGTGTATGTGTGTGTGTGCGTGTGTGTGTGTGTGCGCACGCACGTGCGACAGTAACATCTGGGAGAATCAGAAAAGGCTTCATGTATCCAATGGTGCCTGAACTGAAATCTTCAAGGAAGAAAGGTACTCTATGAGGGTGAGGTAAGGAGGGAGTGGATTCCAGGCACATGGGAAGGGTAGTACAAAAACCCAGAGATTGGAGATGGAATGTTAAGCATAAAGAGCCAAAATAAGGCCAGTTTGGCTAAATCTCAGAGTTCAGGAAAGTGAGTGATGTCTCATGAGGTTGGAAAGACAAGTTGTATAAGGCTAGTCAATAAACATTCAAGAAACCTCCACTATTTGCCACGCATTGTGCCTCTGAGAATACAAATGCAAATGTAACTTACAATTAAGAAACTTACAATCTAATGGGGGAAGACAACACACAAAAGGAAGGTGAAAAGTTGGGGTGTAGAGGAGTGAGGTGGAGGGGGGAAGGAGAATTAAATGCAATGGTGCTGGTGAGATAGGGACTCATCAAGGGACAGAGTTAGAGGGACAAGAGAGGAGGCCTAGGACACAATCTTGGGGAACACCCACAGTTAGGAGGTATGATATAAATATTGAACCCACAAAAGAGACCTAGAAGGAATCAAGAGTCTAGTACCGGAAGGGACTTTAGAAGCCATCTAGTATATTTGTATATAATAATGAAATATAAATAAAGATATCATTTCTTCTTCCTCAGATTTATTCTAGCCCTTTGCTTGGACAGTTCCTTTGCAGTTAAACTCTTCCTTTACTCTATTGACCATCCTGGCTATCACTCCTATATGTGATGTGTCTCCCTGTTGAAATCAAAGACTGTCTTTGCTTCAGTAATTGTGTCCCTGACACATCACAATGCTTGCCACAAAGTAATTACTTATTAAATGCTTGATTCTATCATTGCCTGGTATCATAGCTATTTAAATTCATCTTGTTTCTCTGCAAATTCTTTGAAAGTGAGATCTATGTAGGGATGTACAAAGTAAGTGTTTAACAACCTATCCTTCAGGGGAAAAATGTGCATACAACACACTTTTAAGGTCAATATTCATGATTAACATTTCCCCCATAACTTTCTTAAATCTAGACAATCAACAAACAATAAATCAAGCTCTGATTTGTTTCATTTACCAATATCTGAAATGTAAATGCTCACACTGAAAATTTAACATTGGGCTCTCTCATGCTCTAGTCAGAGCTCCTGCATACCTTTGGGCTTATGTCACTCTAATTTTTTTGGGGGGGGAGGGTATCCCCATTGCCTAGCATGGGATTTTGCAAGCATTTGTTGAGTTTAATTGATTTTTTATATAACAAGGGTGATCCCTTAAGAGGGAAGCATGATTTCAAAGACAATTGACCAAAGAGTCAAGATGAGATCTTCCTAACTCTTTGGTCAATCATCTGAGATATAATTACCACCTTTTCTATCCCCTACTCCCACCCCATCTCAGGAACTACCAATAAGGAGTTGCTGCATCATTCCAGAAGGAACCTTTTGTTCAGCAATGGTGTGACGTTGGTCCTACCTTCTAATGAGAAAAACTGGTGTTATTGAGACCTACAAATCACTTTCAGGAACAATTATTGCATTTTCTGGTGCTATCATTGTTCTCCACCTTGTTAAAAATTCCCCTTCAAGATCTATTATTTTCCTAAAGGATTGAGTCATATAAATATGGGAAAGATGCTGAATTTGAATGTATAGACTTGTATGTCATTGGCAATTTACCCCTAATAACTTGCCTTAAGACATTTGGAAAATGTACTATTTGATTAAATTCAATAAACATGTATTAAATACCTACTGTGTACCAGGCATTGTGCTAGTGGGGATATAATGCCAAAAATTCAAAAACTGTTGCTTTAAAGAATTTACCATTCCAATATCTTTGCAAAGAAAGCCTCAAAGGGGGTTATGAAGAGCTGGACACAACTGAATAACAATATTTTGTTTGAACATAGTTGTTTGTATCTTCCCCCATTAAGACTGTGAGCTCTTTGAGAGCAAGGACTCTCTTTTACTTTTCCTTTTATTTCTAGGGCTTAGTACAGTGCCTATTACACACTAGGTACCTTACATAGTAGGTACTAGTAAGTAGGTACTTACTAAGTTACATAGTAGGTACTTAATAAATTCTTGTTCACTTGACTTACAGAAAAAGGGACCCACTAAATATTCAGTGACTTCTGTAGAATGATTTTGAGCCTTATTTTTCACCCTAGGAACAAGAGCATTTCTTTGAAAGTTACAAGTCTCATCTTGATATTTTGGGGCACCTAGCACAGTATTTTGTTTGTAATAAGCTCTTTAGATGGAATTGGGATGATTAGTGTTCCAGAAAACTACATATTGTATTGTAACAATGACATAGTGGGTGGTTATTCTTGCAAAAAAAAGTTCAAGGGTTAAAAATGTGAGTTAAAGAATTTAGATTATTTGATCGATGGTCAAAGCTAGTGTGATTGGACATTGTGTGGGTGAATATCCAATTGCTTAAATTTAAAAAAAAAAACCTACCACCATGTGATCACCTTTTATACATTTTCTTTAAACTTTCCCCATATAACCATTTGAATTGCTTGCTAATTGAACAACATAGTAAAATAGTTGAATACTGACTATCTTTATCTTTTTCATTGTATATCTCTTTTTTTAAAAAAAAAAACGTTTTATTAATGCTTTTGACACCACAACTATGCTGTTGTTGGGTCTGATTAGTTTGGTTGTGTCTAATTCATGACCTTCATTTGGAGTTTTCTTGGCAAAGAGACTGGAATAGTTTGTCATTTCCCTCTCCAGCTCATTTTGCAGATGAGGAAACAGAGGCAAATATTGTGAAATGGCTCGCCCAGCATCACACAGCTAGTAAGCGTCTGAGGCCAGAATTGAACTCAAGAAGATGAGTCTTCATGGCTCCAGGCCTGTTGCTCTGTCCACTATACTACCTAGCTGCCCAAAAGGAAAAAGCCTACTGCACCTGGGATTCCTTGGTGGAATCCCATCCAAGCATTAATCAATACTGCCCCTGCTTCTAAGATCAGATGAGATCATTCAGGTTCAGGGTGGTATGGCCATAGACAACCACATTCCAGTATTAACCTTCTTTCCTCAATAGAACTTTTCCTTGAAGAAAAGAAAAGGAATTAAGCAAAACCTACTAACCAAGCATGCAACATTCTGTACCCATAATCCCCACCTCTCTACCAAGAAGATAGAAGTGTGTAACCTCTCATCTCACTGCCCCAATCTTTGACTTTATTTTGGCTCATCTTTCATTCAGATACTTTAGGAATTTCAGGATCAAATTAGAAACATCAACGTCTAATACTCTCCCTTTTTTTGTTCCCAGAAATGTTAAGTCCAGACATTGAGCCTGGGCAGAAGGGCATGTGAACTATGAGCCAATGCCAAAGGCAGTTTGGCATGCAAACAGCAGCTGTTAACCTAACAGAAAAAACCTGAAATGTCAGCTATTATGCCACTGTATTGGCTGCTCTGGGAACTGTGTTCTAATGGGATAGAACAAAAGCATCATTCACTGAATCCATTCTTCTGAAAATATGGCCAGGCTTCAGAAATGAGCTAGGTGCTTTTGCCCTGGTCTGTGGTTGCTAGAGGAGAATTCTCTAGGCATCCTCAGAAAATCTCCCCCCGACTTGATTCTTTGGTTAGTAATCCCCATACGAAGAATGGCTTGACAAGCAGGTTGTGACCAGAGATAGTGTTAAATCTATTTTTAAAAGGTAGTAGTGGCAGTTAGGTACAATTTATTTTAACAGTGCTGAAGCTGGAGAGGTTCATCCAATAACATGGAGGGCCCAGGTTGGAATCTCTGGGAACCAAAACAGGAGAATATTGACCAGGAGGGAGAATTATCTTGTAGTGGGTCTGAATGTCTCTTTGTTGGCTTTCCTGGCAGAAAATGGATCCTTTCAGTCTTGGTGCTCTGTGCAATGATCTCTATTTAAGTTACTGTACAGTTCGATTGGCAGCTAGATGGCTCAGTGGATAGAATGTTGGGCCTAGAGTCAGGAAAACTTCTCTACGTGAGTTCAAATCTGGCCTCAAGCACTTACTAGCTGTTTGATCCTGGGCAAGTTACTTAACCCTGTTTGCCTCAGTTTCCTCATCTGTAAAATGAGAAGGAAGTGCCAAACCACTCCAATATCTCTGCCAAGAAAACTCCAAATGGGGTCATGAAGAGTCAGAATTGACTGAACAACAAGACTACAATTCCTTGGTTTCTAAAATTGTCCTTCACTTCTTTCAAGGAACTTAGCTGAGAGACTAGTGTGGTGTAGTGGAAAAGGGCACTGGGTTAGTATCAGAGAACCTCTTAGGCCTCAGCTTCCTCATCAATATGGTACAATGCAAAGAGTACTAGCTCTGGCATCAGAAATCGCGGGTTCTAGCTGTGTGACCCTGGGCAAGTCATGTAACCTTTGTTTGTCTTAATTTCCTCATCTATAAAATGAGGATAATAATAGCACCTACCTCCCAGGGTTATTATACAAATATTTTTATTTTTTAAAAAATATTTTTTATTATTTAAATTATTATTATTATTTAAATTTTATTATTTTATTTATTAATCATTATATAGTTTATATATAATATATAATGTATATCTTATTATATATTTATTATTTAAATTTTATTATTTAAATATTATTTATTAAATTATTTGTAAAATTTTATTATTTAAGTTATTACTTAAATTTTATTGATTATTTAAATTTTATTATTATTTTATTAATTATTAATTGTCATATATTTTATATATATTACATAATGTATATCTTGAATATTATATATTATTATATATTTGTTATTTAAATTTTATTATTTAAATATTATTTATCAAATTATTTTAAAAGTATTTTTATTATTTGCAAATATTACAATATTTGCAGTTCCTAGAATAGTGCCTGGCACATAGTAAGCAATATGATAATGTTATTTATTATTATTATTGTTGTTATGATCAAATGTGGTATTTGTACATAGTAGATGCTATATAAGTGTTAGCTCTTATTATTAAATATAATCTATAGACAGAAAGGCAGTGATCACGTGTAATCTACTGGTGACTGATAACCACAGTAATTTCAAAATAGTGATGAGTAGATAAAATACTTTGAGATACTTGAGACAACTACAGTGTGATGTCGTAGGTAGCATTTATATAGCGCTTTAAGGTCTTACACAGCATTTTGCATATGCTATTTCATGAATCCTTACAACAACCCTATGAGGCAGGTGCTGTTATTATATTCCCATTTTACAGCTGAGGAAACCAAGGCTGAAAGAGGTTAAATGACTTATCCAGGGTCACTCAGCTATGAAAATATCTGTGATTTTTATTGGAGACAAAGTCACAAATACTGCTAATAGTGCTGTATTTAATGCCTATGTTCATCATTGCTTTGCTAAATTTCAGTTAAAAGTTAGTGAAAAGAGAGGTCATTTTTTCCCCTATCCAAGTTCCTGAATTTTCTGAAACCTCTCCCTGGCCTTCCTGGTAGTGGAGGCTGCAGTCCACAGACCCCTAAGCCTACAAGTTGCAGAGAAAGTGATAACCTGACTATAGAAGTAGTTTTCTCATCCAGGTACTTACACCAGTGAAATCATGGGTCCGGTCATTATTATTATCATTATTATACACAATAGCAAACATTTAAGAAGCTAACTGAATTGTCAGAAGAAGGGGACACCCAGTGTGGCCATTTGGCAATTCTCGTAACAAGATACATGGCAGTGAAAATATCTTGGGAAGCCATGCACCTGTTTCCATAACAAAACAACCTAAAAAGCCCCAAACTTCTCACTTTTCTAGTCCCTCCAAATAGCTTTTTTCATTGTGACATTTGGTTGTTGTTCTTGTTTGTCCTTCATTCTCAAAGAGGACCATGCCATCAGGATGCCATGACTCACAAGTGAATTGGATTTAAGTGAGGGAGGGCTGTGCAAAGTCACCAGCCTCACTTTCTCCTCCTGAGTTGTCTGGGTCCAGTGCAACATTTGGAACACATCTTCAAATCCACGTAAATGAATGGGTAAGGTTTAGATCCAGAAGAGACTTTAGAGGCCAACTACCATAACTGCCCCATTTTATTGATGAAGAAACCAAGGCCCAATGATTTGTCCAAGGTTTCCCAACCATAAATAGTAGAGACAGTATCTGAGCCTACCTCCTCTGACTTATACTCCTTGCTCTCTCAACCTTACCATTTTGGATTTCTAAATATGTAAGTATATTTATAAAATATCAACAGAGATGCTGAAGGTTCACTAATAGTTAGCAGGTTTGGATTAACCTTGACAAAACAGACCATATAAATTTTAAAGGTTCTGGTGTACTAGAATGAGTGGAGGACTTGGAATCTGAAGCCCTGGGTTTGAATCCCTCAACAGCTCTCATGGAAAGGATGTATTAAGTACAAGGCACTCTGCTAGACCTTGGGGATACAAAATTAAAAAAAAATACAAAATGAAAAACAACGACAAACCCAACCAATCCTTGCCCTCAAGGAGCTTACATTCTACCCTACTCTTGTTTTTTAAAGCACAATAGCTCCACAAAATCTGATTTTGATGTCCTTTTGTGGCCTGATGCTGACCCTAGGTCCTGTAAAGTTATGCCTATGGAGTATAAGGCTTTGCACATTGTCAATGAGTCGATGAAACAGACTGGTGTAGGTCCTAGACTCCCTTTTCTGCATCCTGCTGGAATAATTCTGTTAAGGTTAACTTTCCCACCTTTTCACACGGCATTCAAATCTCCTGATTAAGTAACTTAGAAATCTCCCTCATTTTACTGGTCCTATAGATAACAAGGCAGTCTCCCATTTGTATCATACTGAGTCTTTGTCTAAAACGCTATCTAAAGCTGAACCCCGAGCACAGATACTGCCTCCCACCCCTCCATGTGCTGCCCCTCTGCCACTGTGGATATGGAGGCCTTACCCAGAGACTGTCCCTAGAAGCAGCTATTCTCCTCTTCCCCTTTATTTGACAATAAAGATTGTCAAAGCTATTTCTACGTAGGATGATGCTTTTTTTCTGAATTCCTTTGTGCAATAGACCATGTCTATTTCGGAGGAATAACCTAGCTAAGTACATAGAGGCACATCAGCATTAGGCTGACTACCTGATGATGGTGGTTTGGTATTTGTTTTTGTTTTTGTTTTTGTTTTTGTTTTTACAGTAACAGAGTTAGAGTGACCAGAAAGGAGATAGAGGGTATGACGAATCACAAAGTTTTTAAATTGTTAATTTGACAAGTTAATGGCTATTGGTACTTTCAGTATAAGAATCTTATCCAATGATCATTAAGTGTATTTACCACTTTTTTGCTATGGATAAGACCAGAAAAAGAAACAAAATTGCAGTTAAAATGAAGGCTGGCTCACAGGTACTCCTTGGAAAGGCAGAGAAAGGAGCTGGCAAAGTGGGTTTATCTTATTCCCAGAGGTAAAAAAGAAACATCATTTCATGGGACATTTCATCATCACATACTGAAGTACTAAGGATAAATATTTGCAGAAAGACTATCATGAAAGTATTCACAACTTATGTGTCAATATTCATTGATGAGGATGAAGTGGAAATTCTATGGAGAACTTGATAAGACCCTCTGAATCAAATCAACTTATGTACCTTAGCCAACAAGCATCTGACTTACTTGGTGATTTCGTTTCATTTTGTTTTTTTGGAGGAGGAAAGGCAGGGCAATTGGGGCTAAGTGAGTTGCCCAAGGTTACACAGCTAGTAAGTGTTTGAGGTCTAATTTGAACTCAGGTCCTCCTGACTCCAGGGCCCGTGCTCTACTCACTGCGCCACCTATCTGCCCCTTTTCTTGATGATTTCAATGCAATGGTGGGAAAAGGTAAGGACTAGAAAAATATGTGAGAAGGTATTCAGGATCAGTAGGGCATTTGGGTGGCTCAGTGGATAGAGCACCGGGCCTGGAATTAGGAAGACTCATCTTTGTGAGTTCAAATTCAGTCTCAGAAACTTGCTAGCTGTGTGACCCTGGGCAAATCACATCACTCTGTTTGCCTCAATTTCCTCATCTGTAAAATGGGCTGGAGAAGGAAATGGCAAACTATTCCAATATCTCTGCCAAGAAAACTCCAAATGGGATCACCGAGTTGGATGCAACTGAAAAACAACTAAACAACAACGAATTCATGAACAAGGGTACCCTCAATGAGGGTAACAGCAGGAAACAAGCAGGATTTTCCAAGTGATCTTCAACAATGCGTCACATATTTACCATTTCCCAAGATGAAGAGAAAGATTCCATTGCAGTTAATGCTTATTGATTATGAAAAAAAAATTGGTTCGGTAGAAAAAAAGGCTGCTTTACACTCTTTTTACAAGAGGATGCCTATATATACATCAGAAGCATTCAAGATGGTTTGGAAGATGTATCTTGTATCCAATGGCTCTCTCATAATAAATGTCCAGCAAGGCATAAAACAGACCTATATGCAGCAATGGTGTTTGTCACAGTGATGAAGGACATCCAGGGCAGGGTCCAGAGCAAAGAGGGATTCCCTGTGGATGATGAAGTCCTATGGATACTTTTGTTTTCAGAGGACATTGCACTATTGCATCAAGTCTCAGAACATTTCAGAATCTCTTGAAGGAAATCTGTAATCACTCAAAGAAATTTAGTTTGTCTATTTACACAGGAAAGACTGAAAGAATGAACGTTTATTGCTCATATTTCAGCATACATTTGGACAGATATCCTATAGAATTTGTTCAGGAATATGTGTCGGGCTCAGAGTTGAAAGTAAGGAAGAGAGTCATCTTGATTGCTTTCAGGAAATTGCAAAGCTCCCAATTGATACCAGACTTCTCATGAATAAACGAATGAATGAAGGAACATTTACTTATTATGTGCAAAGTACCATGCTAAGACCTGGGGATTACAAAGCAAGAGCAACCCTATTATCAAAGAGCTTCCATTCCGATAAAGGGAGCAAAACCCTGTTCTACTGGTATTGCTATATGACAGCAAGATATAGAATACAACATATGAAGAATTAAAAGTAAATATCATACAGAGAGAGATGGAGAGGTGCATGGTGGGTGTCAGCAGCCTGCAACATACAACCAATAAGAAACTCCAGAAAAAAAAGTAAAATACCCCATTGAAGAATTGTATACTAGGAAGAGATGGGTTGGTTATGATGCCAAGGTGAAGGATAGGAGGAGGGCAACCAGGGTATCCAATTTTGTTGTTTTTTGGTCATTTTCATTCTTGTCTGACTCTTTGTGACCCATTGGGGTTTTAGCAAAGATGTTGGAATGGTTTGTCATTTCTTTCTCCAGCATATTTTATAGATGAGGAAACTGAGGCAAACAGGATTAAGTGACTTGCCCAGCGTCACACATCTACTAAATGTCTGAGGCCAGATTTGAGCTCATGAAAATGAGTCTTTTTGATTCCAAGTCCAATGCTTTATCCACCATACCGCCTAGCTGCCCAGGGTATCCCACTGGTACACACCTAATGCCAGGAGATAATAAGAAGGCTTCAGGCATTTGGGGGAACTCCCTCCCTCTGCTAAACTTTTGGTTGGAGATAGACAAGAGTAACACAGGATAGATAAGCATGGATAGAATGCAATCTGCATCCCAAATTGATGAGATCAGAGAACGATTTGCATATTTGAGCTGTGTGAGGTTGGGCAAATCCCTGAATTATCTGAACTTCAGTTTGTTTATCTGTAAAATGCAAATAATAGCATTATCTGTTTTGTAGGGTTGTTATGGGGATTAAATAAGATAGTACATGGAAAACACATTATATCTGTTAAAAAAGGCTGCATAAATGTGAGCAGTCATTATTATGATTGATTGATTAGGAAGTTTGGAGGTAGAGCAGGCTATCTGCTGCTCCTATTCTAACTTGGAAAGTCATGTTACTCTCTTAGGTCATCAACAAATGTCTGATCGCCCTTTGAGGCAATCCATCTAGGACAATCACTGGGTGATAACTGCCTGAATGATGCTATTTTTAGGCCTAGGTGATGAAAATAGCAGGAAGAGTCATCTCAGGATACAAACATGGGGGGCTGGATTATTCATTTATTTTTTCCTGGTTCTTTATTTCAGACTTGGAGGCGGTTGATCACTGGAATAAAAATAGTTATTAATTTCTTGCAGTTGGCAGGTGTTTATTAAATGGAAGAATGAACTTTGAAATGAGGGAGGATAGGAAGGAAAGAAAGAAGGGATGGATGGGAGGCAGGAGGGGCCAAAGGGAGAAAGAAAGAAAGAAAGAAGGGAAGAAAGAAAGAAAGGAAGGAAGGAAAGAAGGAAGGAAGGAAGGAATAAAGGAAGGAAAGAAGAATGAAAGAAAGAAAGAATGAAAGAAGGAAGGAAGAAGGAAGGAAGGTAGGAAAGGTGGATGGGAGGCAGGAGGACCAAAAAGAGAAAGGATAGGAAGGGAAGAAGAATGGGAGGGAGGGAGGAAAGAAGGGAGAAAGGAAGAGAGAAAGGAATGAGGGAGAGAAGGGAGGAAGGAAGGAAAGAATGAAGGAAGGAAGAAAGGAAAGAAAGGAATGAAAGGAGGGAGGCAAAAGAGGGAAGAGGAGGGAAGAGAGGGAGAGAGTGGAGGAAAGCTGGAAAGAAAGGAGAAAGGGAAGGGAAGAAGAAGGGAAGGGAGGGTGGGAAGAAAGGGAAGAAAGAAAAAGAAAGAAAGAAAGAAAGAAAGAAAGAAAGAAAGAAAGAAAGAAAGAAAGAAAGAAAAGAGAAAGATTCTTGAGGGTAGAGACTAATCTGTTTTTTGTCTTTATATCTTCCACACCTTTCCTAATACGCTGAACACAGTAAAATGCTTAACAAATATTTGTTGAGTTGATAGAAGGAAAGAAAGTTGGAACTTGTTGAAGCCTGTTTTCAGAGCCATGTCAGTTAAAAGAAAACTTCCAAAATTTTTTTTCAATAGGAAAATAACTTCTGAGATATTATCAACATTTTATGTGAAAGGCTTTATTGCACAACTCCCTCCCCTGTATATTTCCTGGTAAGAAGAATTAATTTTGACTTCTGTCTAGGTTGGAGCAGTCTTAGTGTTAAGTTGGGCTATAGATTCTATTCTACTGCCCTCTAGTGTAATATTAGGGAAGGGCAAAAATGTTTAAATGTTGGATGGATGTTGGACTTACAGATGGATGGATGAATGAATGTTGAAAAATTATTCAGTAGAGAACAAGGAAGAACTATTTGCAAAACATTTAATTGAGCAGTGCTTTAAGTTTAATTATTAAGACAAATATTTTTAATGAACACATTTTCAACTTAGTAACTTAGCTTTAAGTGGCCTGAGCAGTGGCCAACACTAGGACGATCAGGGAAGATTGTGGGAGTTTAGGAGGCAAGGGAGCAAGAGAATTGTTGGCTCCCATGGCCCAAGCTCTTCCCTTCTGGTAAAAAATGTCCTCATAGATTGTGAGCAAATTCATTTGAAAAACATTAAAGAAAGGGCCAAGTGGTTGCCATCAACCTGCAGCGAGTTGACTTAATGCTCTTATTCACCTGGGTTGAAAACATTAGCACTAACCCACACTCTCTTTTCCCTCAAATTGTATTGTATTTACTTACCTGTGCACACATTGCATCACCCAAGAAAATGTAAGCTCCTCGACGGCAAGAAATGCTTTTTAATTTTATCTTTGTATCCCCAGCATCTACCACAATTCCTTGAAGGTGGATTGTCAATAAATACTTGTTAGGTTGAATTGAGTTAAATTGAATGGGAAACCTGTGATCTCATAGTCACTTCTTGGGAGCTCCCTACTCCCACAGCAGTTTAGCCCTGGCACCTGCTTCTACCAAGGTTGGATGTGGAGCTAACAGACCCAGGACTAGGAAGAGAGGAACTGGCAGCTGTCAAGGGGGAAAATAGAGGTGACTAGGAGGGTTGTAATGAAAACATTTTTAATATTTTTTTTATAAACTCCCATGTTTTTAATGCCAGAAAATTCTGCTCTCAGTGGCATGGAAGGACTTATTTTGTAAATAGATATATCATCTGGATGTGTTCTAGTAAAGGCTTTCAACTTCTTGTGAACAGATAACAACAAACAGGAGGCAAACATTTCTAATACAAGAGTCGCAGGGGCCCAGTTTTCAAACTTTGGGTAAAACATGTGATCATCACATCCAGTCGCAGCTCATGAAGGTGAATTCTTTCTGCGGCTCTCATCACTATTCATCTTACTCTCTAGGAGCATCTTTGGAGGCTGGGGGGGACAGACACCGGTCTTGGAGGCTAAAGAGCTTGATTTGAATTACAGCTCTGCCAACTAGAACATGACTTGAACTCCATTCACAGTTCCTGCTGGAGCCTCAGTTCCCTCATCTGTAAAATGGAAATGAGGATACTCCTCCAGATCCAGAACTCAGGTTTACTCCCATGGGAATGCCAGCAGATTAGGTTTCTCCTGATGATAATAGTAGCAGATAATATTTAAATAGCACTGTAAGTTTGGAAAGTACTTTATACATGTTATTTCATTTGATCCTCACAACAAGTCTCTCAGGCACTATTATCCCCATTTTTCAGGCAAGGAAACTAAGACTGACAGATTGAATTGCCCAGGGTTACATATCTAGTAAGTGTCTGAGGCGTCAGGAATTTAACTCAGTTCTTCCTAACTTCAAGTCCAATACTCAGTTGATTGGCCTGATCACCCTCTCTCCTTACACTTGTGTAACAAGGTATCTAACTCCCTTCCACTGGTGGAGACTGGTGGATTTATTACATACATACAACACATGCAAAGCACTGTGTTGGGCACTGGGGGTACAAATAGAAAAGTGAGGCAGTCCCTGTTCTTGAGGAGCTCATATCCTGCGAGACAGTACATATGGAAGGTTTCAGCCCCAAGTCAGACGGAGAGGTCCTGTGGTCCCATGGTGCAGAGGTAGAAGCAGATGGTAATGCCTTTTCTTTCTGTTTTCATTGATAAAATCCTTTCAGTTTCTGATTTTGAACCATTTGACGCTGCCTAGGATTTGGATGGCAAGAACTTTCTTTTCTGGGTCTTCAGTGGAAGGTTTTTGGCTGCCATGTCACTCTGTTGACTTATATTGAGGTATTTATTGGTCCACTAAGCCTCCCAGATCTTTTTCACACAGATGAAGGTCTAGACATACCTTTCCCATCCTGTTTTTATACAGTTGAATTTTGGAACTCAAGAGGAGGTTTTAAAAACTTATCCCTAGAAATTTTCATTTTAATAGATTAACCCAACATTGTAGCCTAAAATTCGTTTCTAGTACATTTCATCTTATTCAAGTCATCCATCATTCTGGCTTTAGATTTCAGCTCTGTCATTCAGTGTGTTGGCTACCCTTTTCAATGTTGTGTTATTTGCAGATTTGTTAAGTGTCTTGCCTATCCATTTATCCCAGGCACAAATAAAAATGTTTAATAGAACAAGACCAAGAGCACATCAATGAAGTCTTCTTTTGGAGAGCTTCAACTGGGTTAACATTTATTCATTGATCACTACTCTTTGAATTCTGAACCACCTAATTACATTTAAAAAAAAAGATTTGTTGAAATTTTGTTTTTATATTTCAAACATTTACAAATTACTTCATGAAATGTTCCTTGTAACAAAGTAAACAGATAAGTAAAACTAATAATATAATAACCTTATCTGAAAGTTGATGCAACATTTCACATCTGTAGTACCCCCCCACCTATTTATTTTTTTTAACAGAAGCTATTTTCTTTCTCTCTCTCTCCCACTCCCTACCATATTGAAAAAAAAAAGGAAAGAAACACAAGTATCTTGTGACAAGTAAGTATGATTAAGCAAAACAAATTCCCTCAATGGCGGTGTGCAAAAGTATGCTGTATCCTAAATCCATCACCTCTCTGTAATGGATCGTGTGTTTCATCACTATTACTCTGGAATCATGAGTGGTGGTTGTATTGCTCACAGTTCTTTCAGCTTTCAAAGTTGTTTTTACAGCATTGCTATTGTAAATTATTCTCTTGGTTCTGCTCATTTTATTCTTCATAAGCTTATAAAAGTCCTCAAGATCATTCATTTTTATAATTTTGATGTTCTAGCACCAATTGTTCTTTTGGTTTTGTTCCCCGCATCAGTTCCTGCATGTCTTTTGATGTCTCCGAAATAATCTGTTTCTTTGTTTGTTTGTTTTTTTTACAGTATAACAGTATTCCATCACATTCATATACCACAGTTTATTCAGTCATTCCTCAATGGGATGGCTAGCCCCTTAGTTCTCAGTTTTTCACCACCACAAAAAGTACTACCATAAATATTTTGCAAATAAAGGACCCTTTCTTCTTTCTTAAATCTCTTCTGGCTATAGGCTTAACAGTGGTAGGTCAAAGGGCACACACTGTTTAGAAACTTTTTGTGTCTAATTCTAATTGCTTTCTAGAATGGTAAAGCCCACACACAGTTCTACCTGAAATGCTTTAATTTACTTCTTTTCTTCACACTCCCTCCAAAATGTCATCTTTGAGATTCAGATGGGTATGAGGTAGAACCTCAGAATTGCTTTGATTTACATTTCCTTAATTTGTAGTAATTTAGTTAATTTTTAAATATGGCTATATATAGGCTATGTTTCTTCACTTGAGAACCATTTATCAGTTGGGGAATGGCTCTTTTTACTAATGTGGAACAGTTCCTTATATATCTTGAAAATGAGATCTTTATTAGAAAAACTTACTGTAAATTTTTTCCTGCTTAATTGTTTACCTTTTAATCTTAGTTTTATTAGATTTGTTTGTGAAAAAACAGTTGAAAATAGTTCAACCTCTATCCTTCATTTCTTTCTGATCCCTATCATGTGATTCATCTCAGTCAGGTAATCTGAATTCATTGAAAGCGAAGTACTGTCTTAACATTTTATTTATCTTGATTGTCAGTGCACTATTAACCATTTTCTTTCTATTTTTTCTAGTTCAAAGATTGTTATCCTTCATAAAGAGCACAGAAGCAAAATAAGAGATGAATAAGTCCAGCTTTTTCTCTTGGTCCTTTATCATTATCCCTATAATACCCCAAGTGGGTAATCCTATGCTTTCTTTGATCTTCTTCTGGGTTTAACAAAACCAAAAGGTACTTTTTGTTCTCTTTAGCATTCACTTCTCCATTTCAGATTGTTCTAAGCTTTAGCAGGCCTGGCGTTATTCATAAAGCATTGTGCCTCAGTTACCTGAATCGCATGTCTTTTAAAAACCCAGATTGGTCTGTGATTGCCTTGTGCTACCACACTATTCTCTTTATATTGCTTTGTGTTCTCTTTTTTCTGGAGTCATTTGTGTCTGTATCATCAGAATTTCTTTATCCCTCTTGGTACTACCTCCTCTACAATATTTTAGGTCATGGGTCCTTACCTTTTTTTTCTCTGAATTCTAATCTCCCTAAACTTATAGCGTTAGATTATGTTTGACTTTCCTGTCCTTATCCATCACAAACTCTGTTTTGACAGTTAGTTCCTCCTTTTTGGCTAGAATAATAGTTCTTGGCCTTATTTTTTTCAGCTTTTGAAGAATAAATTATCTTTGAGGTAAATTTAGAATTTTATCAATTGTAGTGCTAATATCCAGAGTGTTAAAGTCCTTTATACTACTTCCATTCAAGGTTTGTGATCTATTTCCAAATTTATCATCCTTTCTTTCTTTGGATCAGATCTTCTGCAGCATATTCTCCCCATAATATAACCTCTATGATTCTCTACATTGGGTTTGACCCCAGTGTCTCTTCTTTCCTCTCCCACTTACACCACCCTCAGGTTCATGGATTTGTTCATGTAGTAAAATAATGCCCATTTGGACTACCTCTCAAGCAGAAGGCAGGTTCACCAGTGGAGGGCTACCCTAAATTTAAGATAATCTGTGGGTCAAACACTCCTAAAATGATGGCTTATGAGCTCCCACCAATGTGCTTACCTTTCAGTAGTAAGCCATGAACGCAATTAGCTCAAAGCAAAGGCATTTATTAGAATACTATAGTAAGACAATTTACAATAGAAAGCTGCTTCTCCCACACTTACACTCCCACACTTTGTCTCCTACAAACACACACACCATCATGAATAAGGATAAAGATCAAGGACAGAGATTATGTATGAGGGACCCACACAAGAGAGGAATATGTGTGCATGGGCAACTCAGATCTCTCATAGCACAGTCTGCTAATGTCTTCTTGTGATATCCTCCTGTTGAGTCTTACTTAGAGAAATGTCTTGGCTAGACATGTTGCTCTGTTGTACTCACTGGACCTACTCTCTAAAGAGCACACAATTCCATTGCTTGGCTAGTCTCTTCAGCCTTCAACTTATGCCTAAAGTGAAATCTTTGGCTAGGGAGGCTGTTGGGCTCTTCAGAAACAATTAGCACTCTCATCCTGTGACAAGGGTGAAATGTCCCCAGGTTGGCTCCCTCAGAGTGTTGGCCCTAAGGCTGATTATCTTTTTAACAACAAGACCTTTGGTCTAGGGTGCCAAGTTCTCTTCTAGAACTTCCTCCTCAGGAGTAATTCTTCCATTTTTATACTCTCACTGTCTCTATGATTAAGGAAAAGTCTATTATCTTTAACTAATCCTTAATCTCCTTTCCTGATTCTTTTACAAATGTAACTGGGACTTGGCTTGGCTTTGTGCATGCCCAGATCGCCTAAGATGGTGGCACTCTGCTTCTGGGAGAAGACATTCTATGTTTCCTTACCATGTAGGTGGGAGTAGCTACTTCCCATTGACTGTAGAGTTGGAACAAGCTGAATCTTTAAAATTATGGGACTGTCTTTCTTTCTTGCAATATCCAGAAGGGGTGAAGATCTAAATTCACTCAATAGCATGGATGCCAGGAACTAAGCTAGTGAGGGAGAAAAGGTTCTTTTCTCCTCTTCTACTCTTTTACCCAGTGGCCCCAAGAAATGGGCTTGGGGTTTTGTTTTATTCTGTTTCATTTGTCCTTTTCAAATTGAGCCATGCCAGTTTTGAAGCCAAGATTACAGGCTGGATATTGCAGCCTTGAAAAGCCAGGGTGCCTGGGATTTGAGCTCAAAGTGCGCTTTGGACTTGCAACTTGGGGCTGTGCTACATAGGAACTGAGCTAAATTGTAAAACTAATCCCCTTCCTCCTTCAAGAGTATGAGGTGTTACATGGGAGAAGGGGTATGCCCCACACATGCCAGGGCATGTATTTATGTACAAATATGTATTTATACATATTTGTTCTTATAATTTTGAAGTAAATATTCCTTTGTAAAAGGTAATCCTACTGTTAAGTGGTTAAATAAAACTGGCATGTAGTGAGACCCCGTATGATTAGGGGAATACCACTTGTGGGGACTGAAACCAATGGCAGAAAGCCTAGGTACCCCAAGCCCCCTTGAGGTTACTGGAGAGCCCTGGAGGAGGAGTGAGATGTAACAGACCTGGCTTTCAGGCAGTGGGAGCCCAGGTCATCACTGTTACACGTTGGGCCTTGTTTGGGATAAAATTGGACCTGTTACATTTGTGGAGACTCTTGAAGAAATTCTCTGACTGAGACTTATAATTTTAGACAACATAGACTTTTTAAGATCCTAGAAAAATTGGCAAAATTTATTTTTGACCTGTAAGTGTATAGTGTATTTTTTCCACATTGTGAGTTCCCTCACAAGACAGTTCTACTGATGTAATTTTGTAAACTTTTCATTTGTCAATTGTTGACGGTTTAAATACAACACTTTCTGCATTACTGAATCCTGTATGAAGACTGATGTTGAGTTTAATGTGAGAAATCAGGAGTTTACATCACTAGAATGCTATATAGCCTAGTAGAAATGTTCTTAATGTTCTTATTTTTTTCTTTTGAGGCAATCAGGTTTAAGTGAATTGCCCAGGTTCACACAGCTAGTAGGTGTTTGAGGCCAGATTTGAATTTGATTCCAAGCTTAGCACTCTTTCTCTTATACCACCTAATTTCCTTGGTTACGCTGATATATCTGACTTGGTAGATGAAAGAATGTGCTTTTCTTCCTCACATCCACTTCATTTCTAGTTTAAAGGCCCCTTGAACAGATTCACAGAGCAATAGGCAATACCATGAAAGCTTTATTGCTTTTCTCTGCATTAACACAGCTCCTAACAGCCTAACCAGGAAATTGCTATCATCGTGATCAACATTAAGCTCATGAAAAGGATGTTTTCCTTCCTTCAGTACATCATTCCATGACTAGTCAGCACTTAATCTGTGCTAGGCACTGTGATAAGTACCAGGGTTGCAAAAAAAAAGCAAAAACAATCCCTACCCTCAAGGAGCTTACCTTCTAAGGAGGGAGATAAGATATGTATATAGATAAAGACATACATATATCTCAATATATGTCCATATGCATATACGTGAAATATGTGCATATAAGATATGTACAAAGTAGATGGCTCTAGCAGCTAAGGGGACTGGAAAAGACTTCCTGCAAAACGTGGTTTTCGAACGTCCCCTTTTGACCTTTCTAGCGATCTTATATCTTAGCGCCTTTCATGCATTCTACAGTCCAGCTACAGTAACCTACCTGCAGTTCCTCTACCCTAACACACCATCTCCCATTTCTCTACCTTTTGCACTTCCTGTCATCCATGCCTAGGATACTGTGCCCCCTTATTTCCGCTTCTTAGTTTCCCCGACTTATTCTAAGACTCGGCTCAAACCTCACTTTCTGCAATAGGTCTTTCTTGCCCTCTCTATCCCACCCCTCACTGCTAATATTTTCCCTTTTCAGATTGCCTTCATAGACTCTGTATATATCTTGCATTTACCTTGATATATACGTGTTATTGTCTCCATTAGAATGTATGTCCCTTTCTTTGAATCCCCTACAATGCTTAACAAATGCTTGTTGACTGACTGAGTTGAGTAGAGTCTTGAAGGAAGCCAAGCGTTCTAAGAAGTGAAAGTTAGGAAGGAGAACACTCCTGCAAAGACCTGGGATCTGGAAAGGCAATATTGTATGTGAGGAGTATGGCTGGATCATAGGGTGCTAGGAAGGGAAGAGAATATAGGAAGATAGGGAAGGTAAAATTGGCCAGGCTGGTTACCAAGATAATCAAAGGACTTGGCATCCATTATGTAGCAGTCCAACTGACTTTAGGGGATTGACCTGAGATTTTTAGAAAACATGTAGAGTATAACCACTTTCTGACAACTATAGCTATGTAACTCATTACTACCAGGAGTTATGCCAGAAGGCTTTGAGTTATTGAAGTAGAACAAAATCATGAATTGTTCATGGAGCCTTCTATTTGTAGGAGTGTCTAATCATGTGACCCACTATTAAAAATTTCGATGTCTTGTGTGATAGGACCCCTATCCACCAGATTCTCTCTCCTTCTGTGCCAACATGGGCTTATCTGTTTTTCCCTGAAAGGCCACAATGCTGTATCAGTTCTTAATTGTTCTAGAGGGCTAAGCTTAAGTTCTAATGGCCTTATCTTGGCAGTGTCATAGTAACTTTTGGCCATATTGATATGACTTTCTGGAGATTGAGTGGCAAGGCCATTCAGATTTGGCAGATATTCCAAGACCTGGTGAGTCACCACACCCTGCTCTGCTTACCAGCCATGTTTCCATATACTGGAGTATCCTTGTTGAATAGCCTTCCTATGCTATGGTTTAGCAAATCTCCTTTGATTAGCTATTGATAACTCATGAGTATTTCACTCCCTCATTTAATCCTGAAATCTAAACTGAGCTAACAGGGCACCAGCCTGGCTAAATCCCACCTCTAACACCTTGATTCTTGGGGCATGATTAGAAAGATACTTTTATTTTATAATCTATCCCAAGGAAGTTCTCATTCCCTAGGGCTGGTAGGGTGGGAAATAATTTTATTTTTAACCATACTATTCTGGTCCTAAAGGCTTTTATCCTGATTCCTGGTTGGTATTACCTCATTTTTACAAGATTACCAAAAAAAATATAAAAAATTTAAGTGTTTTTTTGTGTTATTATATTGGGCAAACCTTCTTGAATATCTTGGAAACTTGGCCAAGTATTTGATGATTTCCATAAATGCTTAGTCACAAAATTGTGGGCTCATAGGATTGAAGAGGTTAAAGAAAAATGATGATGGTAGGGAACCATAGGTTTCTAGGGGTGCTCGAGACCCCAAAGTCTCGACATGCTGAGTCCCGCCGAAAGAATTCAACTCAAGCCTTCTCAGTCAAGGGAAAAGACAAAGTTTATTAGGGATTCACCATAATGGGTTGAATTAATAAATCCTGCCCTTTGTGATGCCTGTTTTCACAAGCTGGTGAGATTAAATCTATCTGAGCTAGACTGAATCTGAGCACCTTTGTGGAGGCAAGATGGAGATTATATACACAAAGATTGTGGGAGGGATCGAGGGGTGGTCTGGGGTGACTAGAGGAGGCGTTTAGGGAGGGTCTTGAGGAGGAGTCTAAGGAGGACTGAGATGAGGTCAGACTCCAGGGACTGAGATGAGGTCAGACTCCAGGGTGGGAAATAGCCGAGGCTACCTGGAGATGACAGACTATAAGAGAGCTAGGGTAACTGGGCTAGAGTATAGATATTTTGATCAGGATTAAGGGTGGGAAGCAGCTGGATAATAAAGGGCAAGGCTAGGTAGAGATTTTCACCTAATGATAATGTAAGGTTATAGCCTCAGGCCAAGGCCAGATCAAGTGGGAAGATTCAAGGAGAGTTCAAGGAGGATCCCAGAGACTGTGACCTCATCAGGATCATAGATTTAGAGACAGAAGGGATCTTTGAGGTCATCTTAGTCAACATCTCTCTGTAGTGAAGGAAACTGAGACTCAGAGAGGTTAAGTGATTTGCCCAAGGTCAAATATATTTAAGGGGAAAAGCCAGGATGTGAATCAGAAGATCACAGACTGAAGAGTTGGAAGAGAGCTCAGAGACCTTTTGGTCCAACCATGACCTGACCAAGAGAAATCCTCTTTAACAACATCCCACATTTATGACCATCTAGCCCTTGAGGAAGACCTCCAATGAGATTTTCAAAAGGACAGTCTTCATTCAGCTTTGGTGGTATTGTTTCTGGCAGTGGTTAGGTGTACTAATGGTACTTGTGAGGAGATTGGTTGTCATGGTTCTCATGTCCTAGTTAAATTAAATTTAAAAAATTGTTTGCTGAAAATTTCAGGAAGCTCCTCTGGAGTCACATGGGTTGCCATACTTCATGGTAGATGCCAGGGTCCTGTAGTGATTGCTTTAATTCTTGAAGGGGTTATCCTCTTTGTGAGTTTATTATAGAAAATAATAGTCTTAACTTCAATTAAGGAGATTTCATTCAGATGTGGCCCAGTTATGTAAAGTGTGAAGAGGGAATGTTGATCACTCACAAGGTTTTCTTTTTGTTTTTTGTTGTTCTTCAAGAGATTTTTCTGCAGTCAATTAGACTTAACTGAAAAGTTTTTAAAAATATAACTCAAATCCTGTGGTCAATTTAGATGGGAATTGGACCAGTGAATATAATAACACGAAGCACTGTGATTCGGCTTAGGTTTTTTAGCAAAAATGAACAATCTACCTTTGTCACTTTTGATTTAAACCCTTTGAGATGCTGAGGACTATGGAAAGTTCATGGACTGAATAACCATTAATAACAATCATTATTCAATTATGAGTGGCATGAAGTCAATTCTCCTTTTGATTATTGGAGCAAATCTTGCTTTCAACATCTTATTAACATTTGGGTATAGTCTAGATGAATCATCTGTTAATGCAATTTTCTGTCTTATTTACTTGTTTACTTCTTTCTACTAGACTAATTTTGTATCTCCCTCAGTGCCTGTTGCAGTACTCCATAGTGGGTGGTTAGTAAATATTAGTAAATATTTTTTGAATTTAAAAACATACCATTTGAATTTAAAAACATACCATTTTTTGAATTTAAAAATATACCATTTAAAAACCATTCACAAATCCCTGTGAAATAAGGAGGGAGAGTATTCTAGGCATGAAGGCCAACTAGTGAACATGTATGGACCTGGGATGTGGAGTATCTTGTAGGAAGAATAGCAAGGAGGTCAGGGTCAATGGGTCATAGACTATATGGAGAAGAGTAAAGTGAAAAAAGACTGGAAAGGTGGGAGGGAGACAGTTTGTGAAGGGCTCTAAAAGCCAAAAAGGAGATTTTATATTTGATCCTAGAGCCAATGGAGTTTATCAAATGCGGGTAAGGGGTGGAGGGGACATGGTTAAAACTGAAGTTTAGGATAATCACTTTGATAGCACAGATGACATTATAATAAATCAAAGAATATTTATTTAAAATAGATTATAAGGTAAATACAAGGTGGCACAGTGGATAGAGAGCCAGACCTGAATCCAGAGTTCAAATCTGGCCTCAGAAACTTAGTAGCTATATGACCCTGGGCAAGTCACTTAACCCCATTTGCCTTAGTTTCCTCATCTGTGAAATGAGCTGGAGAAGGAAATGGCAAACCGCTCCAGTATCTTTGCCAAGAAAACTCCAAATGGGGTCATGAAGAGTCAGACACAATTGAAGAACAAGAATGAGGAAAAAAAGTTCCCCCCACTCTGCCACAAATTGTCATACTTCTAGTGGGAAAGGGAATATTCATAGCCCAGGCAGCTTCCATTCCTGGGTTGTTTCCCAGTTGGAGTACTTTTCTCACTCTGAGCTTTCCATATGCTGCTTGCTTGGAGACCTGCTGTTGTTACCTTCAGACTTTTTTTTTTTTTAACTGACCTGCTCTTGGCAGCTTCAGTGGTAAGCTGCTATTGCTATCTGTCGTCCCTCTGGTGAACTACAACTGACAGGCAGCTTTTTCTCCTCAGGAGGATGTTTGTATTTTGAGTTGGTTCTTTCTTGAGCCAACCCATAGCCTTAGGATTATTTCAGATCTTCTGAAAGTCAGTCTAATAGTCACATCTATCTAGCGTAATAAAAGTCCCTCGGGTCTAGTCTGTATCTTTTGTTGACTTTGAATTTTCCATCGGCAGAAATCCCCCAGGCTTGATGTTTGGTTGGAGTGAATACATTCCTTTTACTGTCTATCATGACATTGGATACTCATTTAGTGAAACAGTGGAGGGGCAGGATAGAGACGAGAACATTTTCCTGAATTTCTATAGCTAGACCAAGAGCTCTGCCCTCCTTAGAAGCCCCACTTCAGAAAAGCAAGGGCAAAATATCACATATATTCACATATGCATATTTATATAATATGAATTTATAAATGAGGCTTGCAGTGGGATGTCTAGATATGATCTGAGGACTAGCCCATTGTAATGTTAAAGGGATAATAAGATCTTCCTGGCCCATTAATAGGCCTCACATGGAGCCCATTAAGGGAAGCTAACTTAGAGGAGGCTTGCTTGTAGGAAGGCTTTCACACCTTTTGGTACTAAGTTAATTAGGCACTGAGTTACGAGCGTTGTGATGCCTTCTGACTCTGAAAAGTGTGTATATATATATATATATATACACACACACCTTTATATATGTATGTATATATACCTTTATATATGTATATCTATATGTGTGTGTATGTGTGTATATATATACATATGTATATACATATACATACATACATACATACATACATATACACACACACACACACACACACACACACACACACACACTCTGAGTTGGTATTTTGCTTTACGGGGCTCGCTTATGAGAAGGACTTTGTGATTCCCTGGTCGAGACTCTGAGTAGCTGTATGTTTAAACCCCCCGACTGCTCAGATGTAAAGGCTCTCTCAATCCAGTGGTGCAGGCCATCCTGGGTATGCTAGGGTGCTTATTGTCACATGCACCTCTGTGGAAAGCAGGTGGAGGATATGGCTACACATCTAGGTCCCTATTATTGGGAATGATGATTCTCCAATCAAATAATTTTAATTCTCATTGTATATTTCCATTGGGCTGGAACCAATAACCATACATTACATAATTATAGCTTCAAATAGTGTGAGTATGAATACATGCGACTACTTTAAGGAATTTATTGTTTGCATTAATTGTGACCTAACTCTGTACCTAGGATAGCCTTACTGGTGGGGATGGCCAAGCTGGATCTAGGATCTCCAAGGCTGAAAAAGCTGTCATATCTCCAACAGGGGCACAGAGCTAGAATTATATCTACCTTCCATCTCCTTGAATACTTCTAGGCCAGGGGTTTAATTTTTAAAGCTTTAGAATGAAAACATCTTCCCTGATTACTCTTATGAAGGAGGATAGTTACCTAGGGACACCTAGATGGTATAGTGGATAGAATGACTTTCTGGAGTCAGGAAGGCCTGAGTTCAAATTCAGATTTAGACTTTTGCTGACTGGTGACCCTGGGCAAGTCACTTAACCTCTGTTTGTCTCTGTTTCCTCATCTGTAAAATGGTGATAATAGCACCTACCTCACAGTGTTGTTGTGAGAATCAAAAGAGAAAATAATTATAAGGGGCTTAGGACATTGTCTGGTACATAGTAAGTAAGCCCTATCTAAATATTAGTTTATGTCTTTATTGTTACTCTTCCCAACTTAGTCCTTTCCTACACAAAAGACCATCACAGATGGTCATTTATCCATTTATCACAAACCCGTTTATCCAAACATAGTAGCAAATAGCAATCAAATAAATTCCCTAGATTAGAACATATCAAAGAACCCACAAGTTAAGTGAACTCTTCAAGTGGGAGGGAGATAAAATTTCAGCTCAAACTAGGAGAGAAAAATGGATGACCTCAACTTGGGAGAAGTCCACTCTCAGTAGCTTCTAGGGTTGTAAACCCTGGAGGTCAAAGAACCAGCTGCTTATAAACAGCCTCAGCTCTGAGGACTCCAGTAAAATGTCCACAAGTGACATGCTCAAAACCACTCGTTGTTTTTGTTGTCTGTCCTTCCTTTTCAAAGAGGACCGGTGACATCATGGGGTGGTGTTTTGACTTGCACATGAATTGAATTTAGGCAGAGCTGTGCAAAGCAGTCAGCCTCACTCTCTCTTCCAGAGTCATCAAAATCCAGTGACAAGACAAAAGTCAAGAAGATTGACCATGGTGGCCCAGGATACAGTGGATGACCTTGGCGTCTTTGATGTCTGACCAAGCTCTTAGCCCTTCACAGTGCCTGCTTCAGCCACCTTCATGGCCATTGGAGCAAATTGTTCTCATCTGCCCATTCTGCTGGCGGTGAGAGTGTGGGGAAATCTTCACATGCTTGGGAAAGACACTCCCCTAACTCACAGACACATATGGGACTCATTCGTTATCCTCAAACTGGTTTAGCCCATCTGCTGAGATGGTTTTACCAAGAGGTGACCACTGGCCATGCTATAGCTTCTTGGAGCAATACATTAATTAAGTAGTAAAGATCGGATTTGAACCTGCGTCTTCTGCAACTCTAAATCTAGTCTTCTTTGTAATACACTGTGAGATTCCCTAATACTGTCATCAAAGAGTTTCTATATCTCACAATAGGTGTGAATATGCTGTAACGTGCAAATATGCTACACTAGAGAAGATGATCTGAATATAGGATTTTGCAGAAATGGGAGAGGGTGGGTAGGGGAAGGGGTAAGATCATTGATTGGGAGAAACATGATCATTCTTATAATTCATGTTACTATAGGACTTTATGTTTCCAAAGGACTTCAATTACATTATTTTATTTGATATGACATAGAACCTTATTCTCAAGTGTTGATGGTGGAAAGTTAGCCATGCAAGAAATGTCAGTGACAGACCCTAGCCAGGAAGGGTCCAGAACACCAGGGGGGTGTTCTGGAAGTTGAGTTTAGTCTGTGGACAAAACCTCCAAGGCTCTAGCTTCATGGTGCCTTCATTGTCCTCACTAGTCTTGTCACCTCCTTCAGCCCCGAAAGGAGTCCTTTCTACTCCTTTGCTGCCTAGACTCCCAAAAAGCACGGATAAGGGCAAGGAGCACACTAACTAGTATGATTTTCATTTTGGTTTCATTTTGGATGATACTCTTTAAGTATTTAAAAAAAATCTGCCTCATTATATGCAGCAGTAATTAAGTTAAATGTGGAGAGAAGCCATCTGAATGCTAAGTTATGCTACTGGTACTTAAATTAGACTGACTAAATGAGGATTTGGCTGTCCCTTCTGAAAGGTGGCCAATGCTTCTTGCATTCGATGCCTATCATAGTTGACTCCTGCTCAGATGGGAAGAGACAAGTGCTGAAAAATTTGATTTAATATTCAGATGCTTGACATAAGGAATGCTGAATTCCAGCCCATCCTTTAAAGCAGGGTATTCTAGCCTTTTCTGAGTCATGGACCCCTTTGGGGGAGGGGGGTTCATTTAAAAGTAAGTTCACAGACTGCAGGATAAGAACTACTGCTTATAAGCCTTCTTGAATGCAGGAAGAATTTACTTTGCTGATTCACCTGGTTATTAACAATCTTGCCACTCGGAATTTTTACAGCATTTCTTTCTTTTGCTGCTTTTTCATGCATTTATGTAATATTTCAGTCATTTTTTTTAAAGTTGTGTCTGACTCTTTATGACCCTGTTTGGGGTTTCTTTTGGCAAAAATACTGGATTGGTTTTCCATTTCCTTCTCCAGTTCATTTTATAGATGAGGAAACTGAAGCAAATAGGGTTAAGTGACTTGCCCAGGGTCACACAGCTAGGTCAAATCTGAAGTCAGGAAGATCAGTCTTTCTCTCTCCAGGCCTAGTACTCTATTGAATACACCACCTGCTGCCTCATTTATGTAATATGGTGTATTATGATTATTTAGGTTTGTTCTTTTACTTCTTACTAGGGGTGATGCAGGGAAAAAACAACCAGATTTCAGGTCTGAGGGTACTGGGTTTGAATTCCAGTTTTGTTACTTATTACCTGTCTGACCATCATCAGATCACTTTACCTTTTGTTCCTGATCTGTAAAATAAAGAGGAGTTGGGACAGACTTAATGATTAGTGAGTTCTGGAGGTGGCTTCCCGGTCTAAATTGAAAATCTTGTGGTTTATGATCCCAGCCAAGTGTTCTTAACCTGGGATCTGCAAATTAATTTTTAAAAATATTTTGATAATTACAGAATCAATTTTCTTTGTAATTCTATGTATTTTTATGCATTAAAAAACATTATTCTGAGAAGGGATCCACAGGCTTCACCAAGCTGCCAAATGGGGCTGTGTCACAAAAAA
Organism: Trichosurus vulpecula; assembly: GCF_011100635.1. Classification (NCBI taxonomy): domain Eukaryota; kingdom Metazoa; phylum Chordata; class Mammalia; order Diprotodontia; family Phalangeridae; genus Trichosurus; species Trichosurus vulpecula. The sequence goes on along the minus strand of NC_050579.1, from coordinate 226,926,773 downwards.
GCTTAAGAACCTCTATAACTAGATTATAATTTCTGTGGGGGATCATATCTTATGTAAAGTTTATGTCTCTCCCAGCACATTTCACATGGCTCTGAATATAACTGTGGCATATAATTAGAGGAGTGTTGACTTTTGGAGTTAAAGGATTTAGGTTCAAATCCTGGCTCTGTCAGGTTCACACTACCTGTGTGACCTTGGAAAAGTCACTTAATGTCTCCATCATTGGCTCCCCCTTCAGAATTAGGAAATTCGTTTTTCTTGTGATGATTCTGTTCCCGGCATTATACTCACTCTCATCCCTACTTGTTTCTCTATTGAATTTTGTATATTTCTATACCAAACTATCTCTTTCCTCTCCTCTCCTCCTTCTCTTCTCCATCTCTCTCTTTCTCTCTCCTTTGTCCCTTTCAGATAAAAATGAGGATCACCCCCTTCTTTTTCCTTTCTATACTTATGTATTTCTCTTTTTATATTCTCTTCTCTTTTAGCTTCTCAAACCCTCAGAACAAAACCAATCCACTCCACAGACCTCTATTTTTTTCTGATTCAACTCCCTCAACACTTTTTGAGAACATTAGGGTTCTGAAGATATGCTTGTTTCTTCTCTCCCTAATAGAATGTCAACACCATATCATCATATAGCCTCTTTCAATTGTTCAAATAAATTTATCATCCTGCGTTTTGTTTGTATTACAAATTTGTTTGTATTTCAAATGGTCTTTTTATCAGAAATGCTTGAACACTCTCTATTTCATTAAAGGTCCATTCCTCCTCCCCTTCTCCTCATACCACCCAGAGAATTATACTCAGTTTTGCTGAGTAATTAATTTTTGGTTTTAAGCCTATCTCTTTTGCCTTTTGGAATATTGTATTCCCAAGTTTCCTGCCATTTGTAGAACAAGAAACCAGGTCTTCTATGATACTGCCTATGATGCCTTGGTAACAAATATTTACTATGTTTTTTTTTCTTTGACATAGAAGCTCTGGATTTTGGCTGTGACATTCCTGGAACTTTTCCTTATGGGGAGGTTTCTTTCAGGAGGCAATTTGTAGATTATTTCTAGATTTTACTTCAACCTGTGTTTCTATTTTCATTTATAATTTCTTATTCTTTATAAAAATTTTTATTTTGTTCTAAGGTGTCTCATGAGATGTTGATTTCTTTTTAGTATATTCTAAATTTCTGGGAGTCCATTACTTGGATAAGGTTTACCATTTTCCCTTCTAAGCTGTTTATTCTCCTTCCAATTATTTCCTGTAGAGCTTTTTTCTGGCTCACTTTATTTCTTTTAGTCACTCATGTAGTTCTTGTAAAATATTCATTTTCTCCCTTTAGGTATCTTTTTACAGTTGTTATGGAGTTACTTTCTTCCTCTAGTCGGATTTTTGGTGCATCTTTTCATTTATAATGATTTTTTATATTGTCTTCCTTGGTTTACCCTTATCTGCAGCCTTAGTTCCTATATTATGGCTTTGTTCCAGGTCCAGGTTTAATCCCTACTATAGTTTTGGGTGAGGTGGTTTAGTTTGGACCTGGGTCACATACTGACCCCTACCTTCCATGGTTGTTAAGGCCCTTTGAATCTTTCAGGTTCAGAATGTATATATTGATGTCTCAGAACAGACTACTGGGGACTTTGGAGCCCAGGGGTCTGGGCTGTCCTGGTATGAGCACTTCATCAACCCAACTACATCACGATGGTCAGTACTGCTCCTGGTTGCTTCTAAGGTCTATGCTGTGGATTTCAGACAACCCCAAGTTTTTCTCAGGGACATTCTCTGTGCTTCTGACACTTGAAGGCTTTATCCATCTCTGGTGTGCTAAGAAGTGACCAGCTTGTTTGCTTGAGTCTGGACAGTAGCCTCTGTGGAGGGTTCCTTTTCCTATTACCTGTGAACTTCTGGCTAACTTTTTGTGCAGTTCTGAAGTGAATGAAATCACTTGCTGTAGTTGTTTAATGAACTTTTTGATTATTACTCCATCTGGTGCTATTTTTAGGTTTCCTTTTTCCCCTAGAGCAGGAATCTTAGGGCTGGGTTGTATGCCTCCATTTAGGCAGCCATCTTGGTAGGAAGTATATTCCCTCTAGCTTTAAATCTCTGATCTTAATTTTTTATACTAAAAAACAATTAATTAATCAACCCATTTATGTGACATTCAAAAATTTGAAGCAAGGAATTCAAGGGTTACTGATATAAAGGGTGCTTAATAGGTAAATACAGTATAACTGCTGCCTTTATATGTTTGAATCGTAAGTATGATACTTAGCATTTCCAGTTAGAACCATCTGCCATGGCCATAAAATACATGTCATCATCTACAGAAGATCTAGGCTCAAATCAGCTATGGAAAAAGGAGTTCCACTAACTTCCCTAAATATAGCTGCCAGTTGGGAAAACACAGCTGTATTGACAAAGCTAAGTTGTTTGCCCGAATGTGGACAATAGCAATCTGGCAGGTTCTCTTTCCTATTGCCTGTGGACTTCTGGCTGACTCTTTGTGCAGTTCTGAGGTGAATGAAATCACTTACTGTAGTTGTTTATTGAACTTCTTGATCATTATTCCATCTGGTGCTATTTTTAGGGCATCCATTTATTTTCTGGAAAATTTCCTCAGTATTAATGCATACAATAATGGGGAAATGAAACTCTCTTTTTTACTGTAATCTCCCTAAGAAGAAGTCATTTGGAGGAGAGGAGAGCACCTTGGCCTCAGCATCCATATGATTGCCCTCCCTTAGTTGGAGAAGGACCACATAAACTTTGGAAGATCAGTGGATTTAGATTTTCCCATCAATGTTCTAGTCCTAGCAGCATCCTAGAATAGCTGGTTTCCAATGATTATACTGGAAGCCAAGGGCAAATGACCCATTGAGGAAAGGCAGCTTCAAGACTCTACAGAAAGTCCAGAAGGAAAGATACGATATGCATGTGAAGACTTCCCCCCATAGGAATGGACAGATGAGAGCAATTCGCTCCAACAGCCACCAAGGTGGCTAAAGCTGAAGCCTTGTGGAGGGCTTAGAGCTTGGTGAGACACCGAGGTCATCTGCTGCATCCTGAACTATCACCAGCAATCCCAACTTTCACCTTGCCACTGGACTTCAATGACTCTGGGAGAGAAAGGGAGGCTGACCACTTTGTGTAACTGTCCCTCACAACTCCAACTTATGTATATGCCCAGACATCACCCTGTGATATTTATCCTCTTTGAAAACAAAGGACAATTGCCACCACCACCACCACCACCAATTATGTGCCAGGCTCTGTACTGAGCACTTTTACAAATATTATCTAATTTGATCCTCAAAACGAACTTGGGAGGTAGGTGCTATTATTAAGAAACTGAGGTAAATGGAGGTTAAGTGACTTGCCCAGGGTCACACAGCTAGTAAATGTCTGAGTCTGGATCTGAACCCAAGTCTTCCTGACTCTAGCTCCAGCACTCTGTACCACCAGAGTGGTACCACCAGGTGTTTCATAGACATTTGACTGAATGTTTTCAATTATCATCTTACTTGCCTCTGTTGGTAAATATTTCTCTGTAAACACTAAATTTGTCTGACTAATTGATATCAACTAATAATCAGGAGGGCAGGATTCTGGTGGAGGCCTATAAGCTATAGTGCTAGAAAAGTTACTCTCCATCCCTCAGGGCTAACTATGCTCCAGGGATCCAGCTCATGAGTGAGAGGAGGGATTGGGATAATCAATCCAGAGCTTGTGCTACACAGATGAGGAAAACTAAGGCTGAAGGAGGAGAAGTGACTTCCCCAAGGTCACATATGTCACACAGAGGCAGCTGGTGGACAGAGCACCTGGCATCAGGAAGAACTGAGTTCAAATCCAGACTCAGACACTTACCAGCTGTGCAACCCTGAACAAGTCATTAAAATCTCTGCCTCAGTTTCCTCAACTGTAAAATAGGAATAATATTAATAGCACCTACCTCTCAGGGTTGTTGTGAGGATCAAAAGAGATAATATTTGTAAAAGTGCTTAACCCAGTGCTCTGTACGTGGAATATAAATGTTTTTTCCTTTCCCTTTCCTTTAGCCACTTCCCTGTTCCTGAATTCATGGGATTAAGCTCAGCTCACTGGCTACCTTCTACATGAAGATTTCTTTGATGCCAGTGCCTTTCTCTATACATATAACCTTGTATTTATTTCCTATACACACATATACACATGTATATATGTACATATTCATACGTGTATACATGCATACAACTTGTTATCTCTTTGAAGGCAGGGTCTGTTTCATTTTTGTCTCTGTGACAAGTGCAGTTCCTAGGACAGCCTGGTACATAATAAATGGTTAATAAATGCTTCTTGATTGCTTGATGGAATTTGTGTGAGGACTCAATATAGGAGATAAGATGGTGGAGTGGAAGGCAATATGGATCTAGGTTCAGAAGATGTGGGTTCAAATTATATCCCTGCCATTTATGATTTACATGACAAGGTCCTTTCTAGCTCTTGATCTATTCTGTTGTAAATATTTATAGATTTTGAGCTGAAAGGAATGATTTTGTTCTTCAGTTGTTTTTCGATCATGTCTGACTCTTGATGGTCCCATTTGGGTTTTCTTGGCAAAGATACTGGAGTGATTTGCCGTTTCCTTCACCAGCTTATTTTACAGATGAGGAAACTGAGGCAAACAGAGTGAAGTGACTTGTCCATGGTCACACAGCTAGTAATTTTCTGAGGCCAGATCTGAACCTAGATCCTCCTGACTTCACTTTTTCAATGACACCACCTAGCTGCCCCAAAAGGGATGATAGAGGCCATTTAGTCCTATCTGCTCGTTTTATAGGTAAGAAAACTGGGGTTCAGAGAGGCTAGATGATTTGTTCAAGACCACAGAGACAGTGTGGAAGATCTGGCCTTCTGACTTCAAATTCAGTCCTCATTTTATTACACCCCGCTGGTCATGATCACTGTGGGATTGGGAACTGAATCTTATCGCCTGCAGAAGACCATCCTATAGAATGTTTCCAATGATGTGCTTTGCTTGATATTTCCATAGCAAGTTACTATTGACACTTTATTTGGACTGGACCTGTGCTTTTAGACCTGTATGTGGGTCTTGGATGAAGATTGATTACCAATCCTGATGTGCATCTGGCCTGCGATTTTTATTTTTGGAGAGTTGTCTGGTCCACTGAGAGTTTGAATAATGGCAAGGTCATCCACTCAGTAACTTAGTTATTTTTCTGGCTTTATATTCTATTTACCAGACTTTCCCAAACTCTATTGCAACACTTTGATAACTCCTGAATTTTTGTGGGCTTTTTTCTGCTTCATTTTCAATGATACCAGAGACAAAATCCCTCATTACAAAATAAATAAATAGAATCTGAATAAGCCTCATACATTTATTTGGTTCTTATTGAACATACCTTTAATGATGATGAAAAAGTTACATACCACTACATAAGTTTTTATTTTGTAGTACCAGAGTCATATAAAAATAGACATTTTTGTGAAAATTTACCAATAAGTTAATTTATTTCAGGCATAACCTTCTAACATTTTGGAAGGTCATTCACAATTATCCTGGAGTTTGGTAAACTTTATTAGTCTAGCAGAGACTTTTATTCCCCTAAGTCTAGGCAGATTCAAAGAGGAAGTTACATGAATTAATTTAGTTATTGCTAGAAAAAATACATACATACACTTGAAATGGTTTAAGTTTCTTCCATCTAGGCACTTTTCTGAGTTTTAAAGAAACAATTGGCCAGAACAAAAAGTGAAGAATCGATCTATTTATGCTTGCACATTTCTAGGGAATTATTTATTTACACTTGTATTTACAAATGAATTTGCTAATATTAATTCACACAACTTTTACTATCATCCCTTATCTTCTTATAACCTCAATCAGCTTATAACATTCTACCACTTCCTAATCAGAACCTAAAATGAAATGACTGAAATCATTGACCACATCACAACTCACAACCATTCTTTAACTCAGTAGAGGAAAACAAAACAAAATAAAACAGAAATACTACATTTAATGACTTTGGCCAATACCTTCCACTTCTTAAAAAAAAGGCTCAGAACCAAATCTTTCTATTTCTCTTGGAATCCCATGTAACACCTTGCACACATCCTATTCTACTTGGTTAATGACATATACACCCATGTCATCTCCTTATTAGATTTTAAGATCCTTCAGGGTAAGGATTTAGCTTTCTTTTTTCACACACCTAACCTTCAATATCCTCTTTCCTTCTGGCATCTCATATACTTACATCCCCATAGTTTGACTGTTTAATAAATTTTTGTTGACTCCAGGTGACCCAAGAAAAGTACCTAGACATTAAACAGTATTATTAACAATATATGGAATCCATTAGTTCCTTGATTCTGGTAATTTCCTATGCTTCAGGATGGTAGCTTCTCTCTTCCATTTCCCACCCAGTCAGAGAAAGGAGAGCTTGAATTTTATGCTTTGTATGTCGAATAATATTGCTTTCTATGTACTTACTCAAAATGGCCTTCCTAGTAAAAACTGCCAGTTTTCCTAAGATATAGGCAAGTATTTTTCATGAGGAAGAGTAAAAGGAAGTCCTTGATGGATTGGCCCCTTAACATCTGACAACATAGCTGAACGAAGGGTTAAGTCATAACTAAAATGAAGCAATTTCCAGTTGGGAAAAGTAAAAAAAAAAATAAAAGAAACTTCAAAGAAAACCTCCCAAATCATCCTGAAGAGCATTGTACCAAAAATGTGTATTAAATTTTTTTTCACTTATCACCAAATAAATAAAACACATACCTTTTCTGATTTACATCTTTATCTATCTTTTAAAAAAATGTCAGAAAAGATAACAAATGCTAACCTGCTTCCACCTAAGGTGTTCTGTGTTATAGCTTTCAAAACCTAAACGTTTAATTTACACAATTTCCTGCTTGCTCTGAGTGAATTAAGTCAGTTGTTACAGCATTCCAGTTCATAATTGTCTCGATTTCAACAACCTACTTGTTGAAGCAAGATACAGGATAATAATACACTGGGAAACAGCAAAGTACAACCATGGATGCTTTCTCAGTCTTCATACTGGCAATTTGTAAATTGGGAGATTAGTACTTTAATATGGCTTATCTAACTCAAATGTGTCTCAGTTTTCACCACAGAAACCAACTGCCAGTTCTTTCCCACAAACTAATCCATTATCATACATTTACAGGTGAAAGAACTCCACTTTCAGCATCTCTCCTCATCCCCTTCTAAGATGCTGACAATCTTACAAGACATGCCTCTTGTTATATTCCAAGCCCATGAGCCTCTTCTACATGCAAGGATCCCTACAGGTTAGTGGGATCTTTCCCTGTTGGCATTATCTAGGGAATCCTCTTAGCATGCCCATATTTAGCAGCTTTTCCTAACTTAACAAGGATGGTATCACTTTTGAGTTGATCAATAGTGCCCTCAGGTTTTACTTAAATACCTGCCATTGGATCCACCAGAAATTCTAGAATAAACAATATAGTCTCCTCACAAAAGCCTTCATGGGTCATGTTGAAACAACATATTGGAAAAATGAAATCTATGGGCTCCATATATGGGACTGAAAATAGTTTGTGATGCTAAACGAATATCACAAATATTTTTCAAGGAAAATATCTGTGGTCCAAACTCCTTGAGCTCTAAGTGAGTTATAGTGTTTGGGAGGCTTAAGGTTGATCACTGTATTTCCAGCTATACTATTTATCCAAGGGATGATCCTGAACATTTGTCAATAGATTCCAACCACTGATGCAATCAGGTGTTAGCTGACAAGAGGGATGGGAGCAGAAATTAGAGTGGAGATGTGGTATTTGTATCTCTAGCACCTAGTACAGTATCCTGGCATGTAGTAAGGGCTTAATAAATGCTTGTTGGCTTATAAGATGGAGGTCAACTAGGATGTATTACGATGGCCTTGATTAGGGCTCTCTTAAGAACCACCATATCATTGATTTCATGGTTTCTTCCCTTCTAAGGTCTTTTGAAGGGGCCATTTATGGAGACTGAGTCTAGGTAAGAAACCTGTTGCTGGAGCTTTGGGATGCTGAACGACTCACTTGATTGAATGAATGATTGAAAAAGCATTCACCGTGCGCCATGCACTATGCTAAGTTCTAAGGAGTGCAAATAGAAAAAGCTAGACAGCCCCTGCTCTCAAGGAGCTCCCATTCTAATTGAGAGAAAAAACACATCGGGCAAAGTTTAGCTGCAGAGCAGATGGCAAGGCCTAGAATTCCCAAGAGTGCAGTAACCAGGTTGATGGCAATGCCTAGAGATTCTTAGATTGAATTTTCTTCTTGCTTTGCTTGGTTACTTTGTCCTCATTCACGCACAGGGATGGTCTGTCCCTATACAGCTGCTAAAAGCGATCATCAGTGATGTTTCCTTCCATGAGGTGAACTTAAATCTACATAGCCAGGCATCTTGCAATACTTTGAAACATAAGGATAGAGAGGACAAATTTTCCAGTCTAATTTGTAGGATTGTGAGGCATTGTATCACAGTGGATAGAGAGCCAGCCTCGAAGCCAGGAAGACTTGGGTACAAATTCCACCTCTGAAACATTCTGGTTACGTGGCCCTGGGTAAGTCACGTATCCCGTCAGTCCTCCAGACAATTCCCTATGACTAAAAGCTGCAGGGCCAACCTACAATGGTAGAGGGAATTTCCTCACGTGGAAGCTTCCTATACCAATGAAATCACATATTCAGTATCTACCCCTAATTCAAAGAATCTCAAGTCTAGAGCTGGAAGGAAGCCATCTAGCGCAATCTGGTCATCTTATAGATGAGGAAGCTGAGGCCCACATAGGTTAATAGACTCACCCAAAGAGATCATGCATTAAACACCAGAGGAAAGTCTTCTGACACTGGAACCTGTGCTCTTTTCTCTTTACCACACTGTCTCTGCATGTTGGCAGTATTTTACTCTCCTTTAATTGGGATCCAAGGTGCACAGCGTATAGTTCACTGGAAGACCCGAGTTCAAATTCTGCCTCAGACATTTACTATTTTTATGACCCTGGGCAAGTCTTTTAACCTCTCAGAGCCTTAGCTTACTCGTCGATACAGTGGGAGTAACAGTAACAGTTACTTAATGTTGCTGTGAAGATCAAATGAGATAACATTTATAAAGCACTTTAAAATACCGTATAAATGCTAGATATCCTTACACCAATAATGATTTACTGAAATATACTCCATCTTTTGTGAGAAGAATTCATGTACCTTTGTTGAATTTGGAAACGCTGCTGCTCAGGTCATTACTTTTTTGCATCCACTATAGAGTACCCACAATTCTCTGTACTGACCGTTTATAAACTGCTGCTCAGGAACCAGAGTTGTGGGATGCCATTATTTTAATGTCCCATTCAAGTTCTGCAACACGCCGACCATTGTGCTAACTTCATAAAATCCCCATTTCCTCCACTATTGCCATTACTGCTAAGAAGAAATGTTGATACAGGGTGAGCCATCTGTGATTTTAAAGCATTTTAGATACTTAACTTGCTCAACAGGCCTGATTCTGGTGTTGTTTTATAACTCAGCTCTGGCAGCCAAGTTGCCAAGGGAGCAGAACTCTCTTTGAAGTCAAGGGGAATTATGTTTGGAGAGGTTTCCCAGGGTTGCCATATAGGAGGGGAGAATAGGAGCCAGTATGCTTAGTTGGTGACATCCTTTCTGAATTTAGATACATTTTGAAACCACAGACCCCTCTTCAGCTGTTATAATTAAATGTTAAGAGACTAGAATGCCATAAAGGGATAACATTATAAAATTGACCCATGAAAATGCAAAGTATAAACCTGTTTTCCCAATTCAACGAAATTTTTAAGAAAACACCAGAAATGTCACAATTTCCAGCAATAATCCAAAACAAGGTGGGCCAAGGATGAATGAAAACACAATTATAATTTTTCATATACCTCACATTTAACCCTTTAAGTATTTCTTTTGGTTTTTATTGCATACAGCTCATAATTGACGAGAACACTTTCTTTCCAAAACAATGAAAGTAGGATTCCAAACATGTTCCAACCTGAACAATAGGAAAATATGTATCAATTATCTACAAATTTGTCCTTTGAGTGATTTAGATTTTGGCAACTGTATAAGAAAATAGGAATAGACAGTTTCTATCTTGATTCACAAAAGCAAATTTGGGGTAGAGGTAATGAGAGAGGTGATTTAAGATGAACAAGGATAGTTTTAATGTTTCTTTATGAAATATCATGTCTGTCTTTTCATTCAGAAGACAAAAGGGGCAGTTTAACTAGCGATTCAAAAAGGAAACGATAGCATTTCACTGGTAAAGCCAGAATTTAAGAATGGCACCATTGTTTAAAGACATTGATAAGCCGGAGTGTCCAGAGCAGGACAAACAAGACTGTGAAGGGCCTTGAATCCACATCTTGTAATAATTGGTCAATGGACCTTGGCATATGTAGCATGGAGGAGAGAAGACACACAGGGAACAGTGATAGCTGTGTTTTAATACTTGTAGGGTTGACATATTTGGAAAGGAATTAGATTTGTTCTGCTTTGCCCCAGAGGGCAGAAACAGAAGCAATAGGTGGAAGTTAAAAAAAGGAAAATTTAGGTTTGATGTCAAGAAAAAAAACTTTCTAGCAATTAGAGCTGTCTAAAAGAGGCATGGGTTGCCTCATGTGGTCTTTGAGCAGAGGATGGATGACCAACTGTCAAGTTATATTATATTGGTAATTCCTTCTGGTTATATGTTAGCCCAGATGGCTGCTGAGGCTCCCTCCAGTTTTCAAATTCTGTGATTCATATGGAAATCCTTTGAACTGCTGAGCTTTATGCATCAAAACCCAAAGCAGCCTAGAATTTGAATTCTTTTTTAATATATGTAAAAGGGAGGTCAATATGGTTCAAAAGGACAACAGCAAGAGGAAAAAACCTCATGAAATGAAGAGATTTTCATCTAAGTAGTAAATTTAAAAGTTTTTTTTTAAAGACTCAGTAATAGTGTGATTTAGGATCTTGCCATCATACAAACTGGGAGTAGCGAAGTTGGCAGCCATATTGTGCATAAAATATAGGAACACAGTGAATGACACTTCAGGATATAATTTCTTATAAATACATGTATTTATAATGCTAAAAAATCCTGTGGCCCAGGATCCATAAGTGGTAAGTCAAGTTATATGAGTTGTGAAGCCTTGGCACTCCAGTGGGTAGTAACATAGTGGACATGCTTTTTAAACCTTGTTCTGGGAGTGTAGAAGCTTTGGCCTAGCTCTAATGGGCAGAATTCAAAAAGGAACATAGGAGGTTTGGGGCCTTTATGGAAAATTAGCCACTTATCATTCCCTGAGAAGACTATGGAATAATGATACTGGAATGAACTCCAATCTAAGCTCATTTGGGTCAGAGATGCACTCTAATGTTTCAGATTATAGATACTATCATCTATAACTCCGGGATTATGAGTGGTCAATTTGCCAAAGAATAGCTAGAGAGACTGCCTTCATGGTAAGAGGTTTAGGATGTGTACTTATGACTCACTTGCCGAATTTTGTTTTGTGTATAAATAGAAAAACCTCTTGTTCTATAATTAGAGGTGTTATACCATCAAATTCATAGGGATGGGGATTGGACTTGTCATTTCATTGGTAGAGGGAGCTCGATGATGAGGGATCTTTCTACCAATGCAAGTCAGTACCTTCTCTAGAACTTAAGACTTGGAGAGTGGACTAGAACACTGAGGATTTAAATGGCTTCCCCAGGCTGACATATCCATTATATTTCAGAGGTGAAACTTGAACCCAGGCTTTTCTGGGTCCAAGTCTGGCTCTCTAACCACTATCACACATTGCTACTTTGACGAATTCTTGCTGAGGTATAACTGGCCCATGTTAGAGTCTTTTTCTGAGAGTAGGTTTTGATAGTTGAGAAGAGACTGTGCTTGCCTGAATTAGGGAGGAAGAAGTGGTGCCACAGGCTACTAAAGGGAGAAAAGAACTCATAAAGGCAAATCCAGGAACACCAAAATCAAAACTCATCTACGATTTTGTCTGGGTTAGTCTGGATGAAGGATCCTTGTTCTTTTCCTATCAGACGCCAGTCTGAGGGATGGATAATGGAGCCAATTTGTGTTTGTATGTTTTTTATACATAGACTGCCTCAGGATATCCATTACTTAGCCCTAACTAGGAAAATAAAATTACACTGTTATATTATGAACAGATTGCCTCAGGTCTTTCCAGAAATAGACAGCTGTGAAGAGAATGGGAGGGAGGTAAGGGGGCACATCAATCTTCCAAAAAAAAAAAACTTACAAGTAGCATATGCACAATTGAAATTGCTTAGAATGCAGGGGAATAATCCCAGAATAATTTTTGTTCAGGAATGAATTCCTTGCTTCCATGGGAGTCCTGTGGTTATAAGCATTTGTTTTCTATCTAATGTGCAACAAAGTATTGAGTCATAATATAAAATATACATAAAGCAAATGAAATATTTTAAAATATTTTAGAGCTGGACCAATTCTACGCAGGTATACATGAGCAAAATTATTCTTAAACTTTAATGTAAAGTCAGAAATGAACTGGAAAATTCATACAGTTCCAGAAAACAGCAACAAATCCAGACATATCTGCCACCCAGTGGCCATTTTGGGAACTGCTGTCTCTTTACTACTTTGGCGGAAGCACTAGTTTTTTGTTCAAATTCCAATAGTGAATGAGGTCCCGAGGAGAGTCACCACGGTTGATTAAGTGACATTCGAGATTTTAAAATATCATGGCATGGGAATTGCGGGTCATTGTTGTTATCCATCAGATCGTAAGAGGGCAGGGACTGTCTTTGTATCTCTTTTAATCCCCAGCATTGAGTGGTGCCCAGCACATAGCAGGCGCTTAATAAGTTGGTTTTTTTTTTTTTTTGATAGAATAGAATTGAATCTCTAATGAGATGACATTTGTAAAGCGCATATCACAGTGCCTGGCACATATCAGGTGTTTAATAATTGTTTATTGAATTGGATCTCAAATAAGACGATTTTTTTATAAAATGCATAGCACAATACCTGGCACATTGCAGGTGCTCATTCCCTTCCCCCTCATCTTATCCAAACCCCATCATTTTACAGAGGAGGAAACTGAGACCCAGATCTCAAGTGAATTCCATGACTCGCCCAAGGTCATACAGGCAGGTAAGTGGCAAAGCTAGGTTGTGAACCCAGTGGCCTGACTCTTCCCACCGCTCTGCCTCCACCTCCTACTTGGCTCACTATTATATCTTAAAATACAATCATGGTAGGGGAAGTTTACACTCTGTCCTTTGTGGTTTTTTTTTTTTTAAAGTGGCCAAAGGGTTAATTATATAGCTATACAAACGCATCTTTTCTCTTCCTTCCCACTCCACTTAAATGCTGACTGGCACAGAGGATACTGAGCTAGCCCTAGATTCCCGGGCCATATTGTTAGGCATAGAAATAGTACAGCATGATACTCCCACAGTTGCTTCGGGCAACTCATCGTCCTCAATCCATTCATTAAGGTCGGGATTGAAGCACTGGATGCACTTCTTGTATTTCTTTTCTATTTCGTTCCACCCTCCCACCAAGTAAATCCTCCCATTGAGTGTCGAAGCCCCGGCTGTGCTGACTCCCGTCTGGAGAGGAGCGACATAACTCCACTGACTTGTGTAAGGGTTGTAGCACTCGACGGGGATCACGTCCACCCGTTCCCCTCTGGGCCCTACCTGGCTTCCCCCCATGACATAGACCCTCTCACTGAGAGAGATGGCGCAGTGCCAGCCTCGTGGAGTGCTAAGGATAGACTTATCGTGCCAGTCATCGTTAGCAGGGTCATACATACACACTGAACGCGAATAGGCGCTATTGATGTAGCCTCCCGTCACGAGGATCTTGCCATCCACTACAGCACTGGCGTGGCAACACCTTGCCACCTCTAGAGACTTCTTCATCTGCCACTGGTTCGTGGAAGGCACGTAGCATTCAATGGAAGACAGGCAGCCTTCCGAGTTGCGGCCGCCTATGGCAAAAAGGAGCCCGTTGAAAACGTTGAGGCTGAAATGGGTGCGTTTCTGATTCATGTTTGCCAGGTGTATCCAAGTGTTGAAACGGGGGTCATATCTGAAAATGTTAAAGAAGTCCTGTTACTCTTCTCTGTCGTTCCTGAGGAATTTAAGCTAATTTTTAAACCTTTCTGGGCTAAGCATGAGAATATCCATGGAAAAGAGACTAGGATAAGAGTTCATTGTGTGGACTTCTTTCCTTCCCCCCACACCATTAAAAACAAATTGTGACATCAGAAAAAGACAACCAACAAGTTAGCTAGCAAAGAGAGCAAAAACAAACAAAAAACTTCATAGCATTTAGAGAAGCAAGACACCTTAGAGATGATGTAATCCGATCACCTCATTTTATAGATGAAGAAAGCCAGGCCTTAGAAGTTAACTTTCCTGAAGTCAGGAATGTAGTAAGTAACAAAACCGGAATGTGAACCCAAGCCCTTCTACTAGCTGATGGAAATAGTGGACCACTCCAGTATCTTTGCCAAGAAAACCCCAGATGGGGTCACAAAGAGTCAGCACTGAAAAACAACTCAACAACAACAAACTTTTATACTAATTCGGTGCTTTATCCATTCCATATGGCAATGACTAGGTACGAGACAGGCATTTTTTGAATATATAACCCCAGATTCAGGGGTTTTACTCAGTAGATTTCTTTCCTCATTGGTTGCCAATAGAACCCTGCCCTCCTCAGGACCATAGACACCTGGGAGAAGAGTCCTGACAAAAGTAGAAGGCCAGTTCACCTTCATTTACAGTGTCTCTGACAATTCAGACTTACTCAAGAGAGGGATGTTTGTGATGTTTCAGGAAGATATTGGATATTTATGGGCAGCAGAAAGAAGGGAGACAAATCTCCCACCTTCACCCTTAATCTTGCATCCCCACAAACATCCACTCATCCATAGCTAATTATCAACTCTCCCCTCCACACACACCTCCCATCAAAAAGACTGTGGCTTGAGGTGTATCATTTTTCAGTCTCAGGATTTTGTGTCTTTCCTTTGCTCCTTAAAGTGAGTGCCCTGGTCTTTCAATTAGTTTGACTTTGCTGCCATAAACCTTAAAAAGAGAGAATCAAATGTTACTTCTCTGATTCATTAGTATGTTCATTTTGATATCTTTTCTGGTCATTTAATCAATGGTTCCGAGAGGCAATATGTAGCTATTGAATAGTATGCATCAAGAAAAGACAACAGTGTGAGATACCAAAATTCCCCCCCTTTTTTTTTGGACACCTATGTAGGACTGGTTGGCACAAAATTAGCATAGGTATAAAAATTACTTATTCACATTCTAATATTCACCTTTGCCCCATACAATCTCATTATAAAAGGCTGTATACAAAGTACAAATGTTCATTAAAATAAAAAGGAAATAAAGAGAAAGAACAAAAAAGATTTTCAAAGAGAATGGTTTCTTTCTTCTTTTGTACCACATGGGAAGGAGAACAGATCAGCAAAGATACTTCTTGTCCAGGGTGTTCCTAAAGTGTGGACACATAGGCAAAAATGCATATTTTCAAGAAATGAAATGAATGAAATTTTCAACTACATTTTATTTAATTGGAATATTAACAAATAATGTCTTCAATTCATGTGTGATGCAAAGGTTGAAGTGCTTTGCAAGATTCATGTGACCTTGATACAATAACTCCACATTGCCATCAATTGCCTATGTGTCCAGACTTTGGGGACACACCACATAAGCCAACTAGGCTTGAAGAGTAGCTTGTTGTCTCTGGGTTCTAGGAGATGGTATTGGCCATGTCCCTGACCACACCTTCACCCTCCCTCATAGTGTCCCACTACCAATCTCTCAATGCCAGTCATACAAAACCAATGGGACCCCTAGGAGAACATCATGTTAGTAGAACCCCTGAAAAGCTACACAAATTTGCACAATAGGGTTAGGACCTGGGAGTTCCCATACCCTTAGAACCACATTGATATTCCATGCCTAAAGTTACTGTCTGGTCTCTCCCATTACCTAACTGATGCAATCCGTATTCTGCTTTGGAAGAATCTCCATTGGTGTGGTCACCAACAACCTTCAGCTGCAAGAACTCGGGTTACAAACACTTCCAAGAAGTACCAGCTGTCCCCAAGTATGCTCACCCCGGGTGTGAAACATTCTTGTGCTTTTTCCTATATCGAGCAGGGCAGTGTCTGTTTGGAAACCCTTTCCTCCTCTCTTGCTTTACGTTTCTTTCAATAATTCCTCTTGATTTTACAAAGCTACCACTGTTCACACATGATTTGCTGTACATGTAATTTAAGTGAAAAGATAATGGGAAGACATTTGTCTTTGCTCTCTCAATAACCGTGTAACTACAATGACATTGGTGAAATAACGGGGAGCCTATAAAAGAATCTGTGCTTTTCCCTATAGTTTTGCTACAATTTATTTATCCCTTCATAAAAATCTTGGCAATCAACTTAAATGTCAATTATTCCATCTCTTTTCCCTGTTATTAATCTACCATTTAATGAGTATCTGGTAAATACCTACTGTGTACTAGGCACTTTGCTAGATGTTGGATGCATCAGTTATGTATCTGATGGACTGAGAGGCTGTCATTTAAAAAAACAAAAATATATTAAATTAATGACACATTAATGATAACGTATTAATGAAAGTATTCATTTCTGACTTCGCTAACAACCTACCTGTTCTATTAGCCCTGAATCAATTTCTTTCATTCTCTGATTCCACAAACTGAGGTAATCCAGGCATGGCTAGCATACTCCTACATAAAGACTATTTCTCTACAATATTAACCTTTTCATTTCATAATGGGAGATCATTTACCTGCAGAAATTGCTGACTGCATGCTTGGCTTGGTTCCTTGCATCGTTCTGGTCTTCCCCACCAGCCACATACAGAAATCCATCCATCACAGTCACACACTGATTAAAACTCTTGGCAGGCATTTCAGTCAGCTTGCTCCAACCATTCTCAGGGTCCCTGTACAAGACATCTCTACTAAGGGATTTTTCGGTGAGGGCAGGCCGTCCCCCGACAGTGACTAGAACTCGAAAGCCCCCTCGGATTCTTGTGCGCCTAGACTGCAACGTGTTTTGGTGGTAGGGAAGGAGGTGATAATTCATGGCATCCACAAGAAGCTTGTGACAATCTGCATCTTGCATCATCCTGGGTACAGACTGAACATAGTTGACTAGGTCTTGAGCAGAGATGGTACCAAAACGAATATTGCTCAAGAGATCAGCAGCATACTTCACTCTCTTTTGGTCGAATTCTAGCCATTTGGTTGCAATCTGGAATGCGACTACTTCAGAAGGCAGCTGCAGGTCATCATCTACCAGGAGTTCGTTGATCTGCTCAAAAGTAAGTTTTAGGAACTGGTCAGTTTCTGAAAACTCGATGAAGTTGTCCCGGATAAATTTCTGGGCAGCTGCTTTAGTGGTTTTTAGATTATAGGTTTCTGCTATGTTAGCCACATACATACAATTCTCAACACTGATTTCTCGTATCAGAAAGTCACTGCACATCTTCACGAGGGTGTGGATCTGAAGGTAGGCAGCAGCAGAAATGATGCTTCCTATTGTGTACAAGGAAAGAGTCAGCTTTCCAGTGTAGGCATATGCAATCACGGTAGCCAGGCCAACCGGCGACACGTCATTGAGATCTACTCTTTGAGTGGTAGGGTCCTTCTTTAATATGTTGTAAAAATAGTCACTACAGGAGGCCATCACTGACTTGTGAACATTGAAGGATTTGGTTTTGGTGCCAATAACTAAGTCACAGAGGAAGTTCTCCTGCCTCATTTTGCTTAATCCTTCCAAGAGGTTGGGTCCATATGAGGCATCGGTCACTTCTGATGAGATACAGTTCAATCCATTGCCTCCTTCTAGGAAACTGTTTAAAGCATTCAGTTTGTTGAGTGGGCTATCTTCTACAATTATTGTCATCTCATTGACCTCTGCTTTGTTCTTTTTGACAGTCTTCTTTTTGGGCGCCATGACTGCAACACGATGTCACAGGCAAGTTTGCTAAACAAACAAGTGAACAGAAAACAAATGCAATAAAATGCATGGGTTCAGTTCCATAACCAAGACTTTCACTTTCAGATAATGCAATAATATGGTTCCTCCCTCCATCTTTATTATGTTATACGCCAATTTATGAGTATTTATGGTTTAAGTTCACAGATGTACCTGGGTAACTGGGATGATTTTGCAGGAATTGTAAATTTTGTATTGAGTGGGAAGAGGTAGGAAGGTATGTCTACATACAAACACCATGTTTCCTTAAAGCGTGGAGCTGAGAGACCCCTACTTATTGAAGGAAATTCTCTTTGGAGTACACCTCTAAAAAACCTGTACATAGACTCTGAAACATGGCAACATCACCCAGTATGGACTCAGATTGGGTAGATGTGCTTTTAGTGTTCACAGTTTAAAAGTATATGGGAGTCTTCCAAAAGAAGTGTGTATGAGGAAGATGAGAGAAAGAGGAAAAATAACAGCCACATCAAGACCATACCTATATTAGTACAGACAATAGAAGTGATTATAATACTGAGAAGTTAACAATGCTTTCTAGTTGTTGTACCAAGAAAATAGCATTACCAATACTTCTGCTGCAACAGATTCCTTTAATAACTTTCCATGAATTAAGGCTCTACCATTGTACTAGGGAGACATAAGGGATGATAGGGAGTAGACTAGTTTCCTGCAATTGTGCTGCTGAAGGAAGGTAAGTGTAATCAGTACACTCTAAATTTCAGAGCAATTTGAATTTCAGTGCCCTAGGGGAAAGCTCTAGCTTCCCCACCCCAGTTATGACCTAGTTCTAGCTCCAACTCTTCCAGTAACTGCGTCTATTACTGGTAAAAGTATGGTTTTGAAAGTCATTTGGGAATGGCTGCAGAGACCATTTAATATCCAATTCTTTATCCATACCATGCCATTCTCTTTTAGTTAAATGTATTTGCTTTGAATTTAGATATTATCTGGCTTGATAAAGTATAGAGAGATGTATCAGTAGGGGTTCAAAGCTGTGAATTTTAATAGTCAACCATCCCAACAGGACTATGAAGCTAGGTATAGCTGAGAAGGCCTGGGCTGCATGCCTGTGGGTGGGTCAAATGAATTTAAGCATATAATGAAATTATATGCCATTTCAATTAGAACTACTCACTGTTCTGATCCTGCTGGCAAGACCCCTGGCAGTGTGTGTGTGTGTGTGTGTGTGTGTGTGTGTGTGTGTGTGTGTAGCTAATAGAACACTGAAGGCCATCTTTCAGGGTCAATGCAGCTGCTTTTGGCCCTGTGTTGGCTGCAGGGGGACTAGATAATTGCTGTGATCTCTTAGCATTAAAATTCTATAATCATAATAATAGCCAACATTTATATAGCGCTTACTGTGTTCCAGGCATCCTGCTAAGTGCTCCACAATGATGATCTCAGTTGAGCCTCACAACAACTGTGGGAGGGAGGTACTATTATTATCCCTTTTCTACAGATGAGGAAACTGAGGCAAACAGAGGTTAAGTGACTTCCCCAGAGTCACACAGAGGCTGGATTTGAATTCAGGTCTTCCTGACTCCGGTCCTGGCACTCTATCCACTGAACCACCTAGCTACCCCTTTGAATTACAGAACACAGATTTCAGAGTTGTAAGGGACTTCAATGACCATCCAGTCCCACCCTTGCCCCAAAAGTAAGCCCATTACAACATATCCTATAAATGGTAGATTTGAGTGAAGAGCTAGGACGAGGGGGAACTCACGACCTCAAGGTAGCTCCTTCCATTTTGTGACATCTCTAATCATTTAAGAATTTTTTTTCCTGTTGTTGAACCTAAATTTGTCTCTTTGTAATTTCCCATGGATTATTCCTATCTCTGTCCCCTGGTGCCAAACAGAAAAAAATTAATCCTTCTTCCACATGGCAGCCTTTCAAATAAGTGAACATAGCTCATGGCTTCTTTTTCTTCTGTAGGTTAAACACTCCATTTCCTTCAACTAATCTCCATATGGCAAGAATTAAGGCTCTTCCCAATTTTGGTTGCTGTCCTTTGGATGTTCTCCAGTTTATAAATTTCCTTTGCCTCTGACCTCTAGAATTGAACGCAATGATAGAGATGTGGTCTGGTTGGGTCAGAGTATAGTCATGGCCTCATTTCTGGGAGCTATGCATTTCAATGGAGTCCAAGCCAATAGAAACTTTTTGGGTAGTATTCATATTGATTCATTTTGATCTTATAATCTACTAAGTCCCAGTAATTTTCAGATAAACTAATATCTAACCATGCCTTCACCATCTTGTCTATTTTTTGAACCTAAGTGTAAGAAATTTATGCCTATTGAATTTCATTTGATTAGATTTAGCCCAGTGGTCTAGCTGGTCAAATGCTTTTCCATTCCTGTTCCTGCCTTTGGCATCCATTGTGTTAGCTCCTTGTACCAGCTGCTCCCCTCATGTCCCCCACTGCCCCTGCACATCTGATACTCCTGCCATTCAGCTTCCAACCAAAATATTGATAAAAATGTTCAGCAGCCTCGAGCCGTGCATCCCTGGTGCACTCTGCTGGACATTGTATTAGGATATTTCTAAATTTTGAGGACTGATAGAAAAATCACTGACTTCGGAGTCAGAATTCCTTTTCTACCTGGGATATATCACTCTCCCTTTCTGGTCTTCAGTTTATTTATCTGTAAAACGAGAACATTAAACCAGATGGTCTCTAAGGTCTAACTCTAAAAGTTACGATCCTTTGATACTTTAAAAAATGAGTGTTACTGAGCAATTGTAATATAATGGAAGGGCAATTCCAGTCCTGCCCCCCACAATTTAGACATAAAACCACTATAATGTTATTGGATCTCTTTCATTTTGGAGTATGCATTGAGGATTTTTAAAATTATTATTATTTTTTGAGACTTGGTCTCCTAATCTCACCCAGTTTAGAAAATGTGATGCCCCTTCACAGGCCTGATCCCACTACTGAGAGTCAGACAAGTTTTCACCTGCTCAGTTTCTGACCTGTGCCAGTTCACCAACCTCCTCTAGGTTACCTGGTGGCCCTCTGTTCCCAGGGCTTCACCATGTTGGTGCTGGACTTAATTCAGACTCATGATGGACTTCAAGCCCTATTGTAACCCAGAATCCCCAAGCTCAAATAACTGACTAGCCTCTCCAGCAGCAGGAATTACAGGCATGAGCCACCAGGCTTGGTGAGGTACTTTACTATTACTTTTAAAAAGTTACATTGACCAGTGGTCTTCAAAGGAAGGATGGAGGTGGGAGGGGAGTGGGACATGAGGCTGGGGCCTTACTCCAGGGAGGAGTATTCAACTTATTGGAGGGTAAGAAGACAGGTCACATTTTCCCCCATAACCCACCCTTCTTCCAAACTTGCCTGTGACTACAGAGGTCACCACAAATCTTACAGTCAGGAATAATGAATATTTTAATTTAAAAATCAGTTTCATCTTCTATTGGAAAAGGCTGAAGCAGAATTTCATTTCATTTGATATTCAATGTGAAAATGTATTGATAAGCTAACCTAAATATTTTTCAAATAAATATAATAGAAAAATCTGCTTTAAAAAATTAATTCCATTTATATTCTATTGCACCAAGACCCACTTAGAGGCAGCTAGGTGGTACAGGGGATAATGTGCTAGACTAGGAGTTAAGAAGACCTGAGTTCAAATCCTCCCTCAGACACTTAATTAGCTGTGTGGCCTTTGACACACCACTAGCCTCTCTCAGCCTCAATTTCCTTAATTGTGTAATGGGCAATGTTAATAGCATCTACTTCACAGGGTTGTTGGAAGGCTCAAATAAGATCACTTCTAAAGCACTTTGTACATCCTAATGTTGTTGTTCAGTCGGTTCTGACTCTTCCTGACCCATGTAGGGTTATTTTGGCACAGATACTGGAGTGTTCACCATTTCCTTTTCCAGCTCATTTTACAGATGAGGAAATATAAGCAAACAGGGTAAAGTGACTTGCCCAGGGTCACACAGGCACTAGATGTCTGAGGCTGGATTTGAGCTCAGGCCTTCCTGACTCCAGGCCTAGCCCTCTATCCACTGAGTCACCCGGCTGCCTCCATTGCATGTAACAGTATCCCCATTTTTGTGGTTGAGACAACTGAAAGTCAGATTGCTAAAAGCAACTTGCCCGTGACATGAGTAAGTATTGGCGGTGTGATACCCAAAGCAAAGTCTTTCCTAACTCCAAGTCCAGTGCTCTTTTCGCTGCACGATGACTCCTTGAGGGACAAGGTCTGCTTTTAGACAGTCACTTGAAAATAGTTAAAGTTTGTAATCCTAAGTGACTGATTGGCCAGGACGGCCCCAAGGCTTTGTAAAAGGGCGATCCTTTGTCACATTACCTGTTCCTCTGGTTGTTGTTTTAGAAAATATGTTCATCCTAATTGTAAGCTGAGAGAATGTAAGATGATGTGGTGCAACTTAATAAAGACAGCTACCATGGCTTCCATTTATATGGTGCTTTAAGGTTTGCAAAGCACAAGCTGTAATTCTGTCCTCGGATCCTCACAACTCCCTGAGAGATAAATACCGCTATTAGCCCCATTTTATTCATGATGAGGGCAGCTAGGTGGTGCAGTGCATAGAGCACCAGGCCTGGAGTCAGGAAGGCTCAAGTTCAAATCCAGCATCAGACACTTGCAAGCTATGTGATCCTGGGCAAGTCACTTCACCCTGCTTACCTCAGTTTCCTCATCTGTAAAATGAGCTGGAGACGGAAATGACAAATTCCTCCAGTATCTTTGCCAAGGAAACTCCAATAGGATCGTAAACAGTCAGACATGACTGAAATGACTGAACAAACAACAGAGATGAGGAAACTGAGGTCAAGACAGGTTAAATGCCTCATAGCCAAACAGCTTCTAAATGTGGCAGGATTTGAAACCAGGTTTTTCTGACTCCATAGTCAAGCCCTGCCATCCATCATGCCATGCTACCTCATGATATACACTACATACACTGATGAAGGAAAGGGAAAATAAGGGAAACATCACATGGGAGAGGTCTTAGGGTGGGAAGTCTTTATAGAAGACACATGAAGCCTTGAAGGGAAAATAGTATTTCATAGTATCGTAGACTTTGAGATAGAAGAGACCTTAGAGACAATTAAATCTTCTTCTTCTTCTTCTTCTTCTTCTTCTTCTTCTTCTTCTTCTTCTTCTTCTTCTTCTTCTTCTTCTTCTTCTTTTCTTCTTCTTTTTCTTCTTCTGCTTCTGCTTCTTTTCTTCTGCTTCTGTTTCTTCTGCTGCTGCTACTCCTCTTCTTCCTCCTCTTCCTCCTTTTCCTTCTCCTCTTCCTCCTCCCCCTCCTCTTTTCTTCTTCTTCTTCTTCTCTTCCTCTTCCTCCTCCTCCTCCTTCTCCTCCTCCTCCTCCTCCTTCTCCTCCTCCTCCTCCTCCTCTTCTTCTTCTCCTCCTCCTCCTCCTCCTCCTCTTCTTCTTCTTCTTCTTCTTCTTCTTCTTCTTCTTCTTCTTTTTCTTCTTCTCCTCCTCCTCCTCTTTGTCCTTCATTCTCAAAGAGGACTAATGAAATCACAAAGGTGATGTCCTGACTTGTTCATCAATTGGATTTCCAATGGTGGAAATCCACAATGGTAGATGTCCAATGGTAGACCATTTCAAGCTTCTAATTTTACAGATGAGGAAACTGAGGCTGAGAAGTTATGAATCTGAACTAGTAGAGTCAAAAGATTCTAGATTTAGAGATGGGAGGAAGCTTAGAGGCTAGCTAGAAATGAAGAAACTGAGGCTTAAAGTAATGAAATGACTTACATAGGAGGGAAGAGGCAGGGTCTGCCTTTGAGCCTGGGTCATCTAACAGTAAATCCGTTGTTCTCTTCACTATGTCATACTGTCTCTCCTAGGGGAGGGCATTCTGAGGAAGAACTAGTTTGACAGGAGCAATAAGAGTTTGAAGAGCTAATGTGGGTTTGGTTAATGGATGGTTTTGAATAATAGATTGAGGAGCTCAGTTTTGATTGCACAGAATAGTGGTCTTCAAAGTAGGGATGGTTGAGGGTCCTTGAGGCCAAGGCCTTACTCCAAGCGAGGTA
Source organism: Trichosurus vulpecula (assembly GCF_011100635.1). NCBI lineage: Eukaryota > Metazoa > Chordata > Mammalia > Diprotodontia > Phalangeridae > Trichosurus > Trichosurus vulpecula. Next base: position 226,902,613 of record NC_050579.1, on the reverse strand, counting down.
TGTGCAACCAATTGGAGAGTAGGAAAACAGGTCACATCTTCCCCCATAACCCATTCCTCTTCCAAACTTGTCTGCTACTATGTGGGTCATCACAAGTCTTACACTCCCCTATGTTTTTAAACCTTTGGTGTCATCTTTATTCCTCATTTTCCTTCACCCTATACATAGATGGTAGAATGGATAAAGAGCTAGAGCTGAAGTCTGAAAAACCTGAGTTTGAGACATTACTTGTGTGACCCTGGGCAAGTCATTTAACTTCTGTCTCCCTTGGTTTCCTCACCTGTAAAACGGGGATAATAATTGCACCTACCTTACAGGGTTATGGTGAACCTCAAATGAGATAATATGGGTAAAGTGATCTGCAAACCTTAAAAGTGCTACACAAATCTTAGTTATCATTATTATCATCCAGACATCTTATCAATTGCCAGATCTTATAGATTCTACTTCCACAACAACTCTTACATCCACCCACTACCCTGTACCCACACAACCACCTTCCCAGTTCAAGCCTTTATCACCTCTCACCTAAACCAGGGCTGTAGCTTCCTATTTGGTCTCTCTTCTTCTTCCTCATGTTTCTTCCTACTCTAATGCATCTTCCTAGTTGCTACAGAAGTGATTTTCTTAAAGTGCATCTCTGTCCATTTCACTCCCCAGCTCCATAAACCCTAGTGGCTCCTGATTGATTCTAGGATCAATTATTATTTCATTTTAGCTTATCCTTTTAAATTGAATATTTTTGTGTGTTTTATAATGGTCATAATTATTAGCATAGCAGTATATATATATATGTGTGTGTGTGTGTGTGTGTGTTTATAAGTGATCAAATATATGCATATTGGAAATGTGTGCTCAAGGATCTTTAACCGATGGTGTGCATGGTCAGAAAAAATCACTGATACAGACCACAGGGGGAAATATGAGGTCTTAGGGAAGGGAGTGGCAGAGGATGGATTACATGAGGACAAGTAAGAGCCAGTCTAGGCAAGATTGTACAAGAGGCAAAGTTTGGCTTTGGCACCCTTCTGTCCTTCTTGGAGGGCTCTCTTTTCCTCATTAGCATCCATTCTCTGTGCTGCCACCTGATTGGCCGGGTGTGGTCTCAGACAAACTGAGACCTGGGCAAGACTTTAATTTAGAAAGGCCGAGGTCACCCACTGCATTCTGGGCATTGCCAGTTGTTTTGACCTTTGCCTTGCCACTGGACTTTGATGACTCTGGAGGAGAGATAGAGGCTGCCAACTTTGGGTATCTCTGCCTTGCTTAAATCCAATTCATGAACAAGTCAAGACATCACCCTTGTGATGACATTTGCCTCTTTGAGAATGAAGAACAAAGGAGGAGGAGGAGGAGGAGGAGAAGTAGCAATAGCAGCAGCAGCAGCAGCAGCAGCAGCAGCAGCAGCAGCAGCAGCAGAAGAAGAAGAAGAAGAAGAAGAAGAAGAAGAAGAAGAAGAAGAAGGAAGAGGAGGAGGAAGGGGAGGAGGAGGAATAGCAGAAGCAGAAGCAGAAGCAGAAGGAGGAGGAGGAGGAGAAGGAGGAGGAGGAGGAGGAAGAGGAAGAGGAGGAGGAGAAGGAAGAGAAGGAGAAGGAGGAGGAGGAGGAGGAGGAGAAGGAGGAGAAGAAGGAGGAGGAGGAGGAGGAGGAGGAGGAGGAGGAGGAGGAGAGCAACTGCCCAAGAGTCCCTGCTGAAACGTTGTGTTCTAAACTCCTCTCCTTAGCAGGGAACCCATACTCCCAACCCTACATCACCTTTTCCCCCAGTTAAAAATAACCAACTCTGTGCTCCTTCCCTCAGCATCCTCCTAGAAGACTGGCTGGCTAATATAATAAACTAATCCAGACTAAGGAGTTAATGGTTATTTTATTAACTCCTTCAGATAAGTCCCCTCTTGAAAAGCAGATTGTGAATTTATAAGTGACTTGAAAAGCATCTTTAAATAATGGCTGGTGGGGGGATGTTTTAGGCTAGGTGTGCTGCCCAGCAGCTGAGCACTAGCTAAAGGGTGAAGTGGGTAGAGTGTCAACACTGGAGTCAGGAAGACTCGAGTTCAAATCCATTCACAGACACGTCTGAGCTGTGTGACCCTGGGCAAGTCACTTAAAAAAAAATCTCTGGTTGCCTCAATTTCCCCATTTGTAAAATGGGGATAATAATAGCACCTACCTCCCAGGTCTGTTGTGAGGATCAAATGAGATGATATATGTAAAGTGCTTAATGCAGTGCCTGGCATATAGTGTTACTCAAATATTAGCTATTATGATTTACCGCCCCACCCACAGCCTTAACTAGCTGTGTGAGGACAAGCAAGTCACTGAGCCATTGAGGTAGCTGAGCCTTGTTTCCTCAGGAGGCTCAAAAAAGATAACAAATGTACAGCTTCTTACAAACCTTATCAGAGTGGGGCCCTCTAGGTCCTCAAGTGCAGTCCTTTAATTGAATCCAAGGATTTGAGGAACTAAAGGGCCACCTGTGGCCTCCAGGTTGCAGGTTCCCCACCCCTGCCTTAGATCCTTAAAGTGTTTATTAAGCAGTATAGAAGAAACAGCAGGTGGTGCACTGAATAGAGCACGAGGCCTGGAGAAAGGAAGGCCTGAGTTCAAATATGACTTCAGATACTTCCTAGCTGTGTGACCCTGGGCAAGTCACTTCACCTCAATTTCCTCAACTGATATCTGGAATGGAAGCATCGAGGTGGCATGGAGGCCCAGTCTACTATCACTAGTGTTATTAACTATGCTGGCGTATCGGAGGAGTACAGTTGGGCTTGGGATCAGAGGATCAGAATTCACTCTTCCACTCACTGTCTAAGCTTGAGCAATTTACTTAGCCATTTTGAGGCTTCAGTGTCCTTATCTTTTAAATAAGGAGGTAATTAAAGAAAGTTAAATAAAGGGGTTTAAGATAAGTCTTGAACCCTGAGTTCAAATCCAACTTCAGATGCTCTATGACCCTGGGCGAGTTACTTAACATCTGTCTGCCTCAGTTTCCTCATCTGTAAAATAAGGATAATAATATTAAGGAAAACAGGGTTGTTGTGAAGATCAAATGAGATCATATTTGTAAAGAACTTGGCAAATTTTAAAGTGCCTTATAAATGCCAGATATTAGCATTGCCACCTGTGTGACCCAGAGCGAGTCACTTAACCCCATTGAGCCTCAGTTCCCCCACCTGTAAAATAAGGCGGGGTAGACACTGAGCCTCCTTTTAGCTCCAAATCCTGTAGGCTTCCAAAGCTGTGGGCTTCCCTTCACTTGTTTATGGCATTTGTAGGAAAAGAGATAGATGGATGGCTTCTTCTCCAGTCATTACCATATACCCTATAACCATTTGTGCTCCTGGAAATATAAAATTTCCCGCATTGAGCTCCTGTGCATATTTTAGTTCTTGGGTAGAGGTTACAGCCTTCTCTGCTTTCCTGAGCAATTCCCCCCTATCCCTGTCCTCCCCTCCCTTCCCCTTGCCTCCCATCACTTGCATCATCTTAGTATTTCCCCTGTCCCCATCCCGAGGCCTTGCTCAATTCAATCAGGCAGAAGGCCAAGGAAACTAGAGGGCCTGTCATGGGCCAGGGTAAACGGTCACTGTTGCTTGGTATCCAGTGTCCTATGTCAGCAGAGGTGACTCCTTGTTTACCTGAGGGATCAGGCATTCTGTTGAAAAAAACAAAACCAGAGACCTTTGTCCATATAGGATAGGTAGAATTAGTTAACTTGCAGGTTGTCTAGTTACCTTAAAGAAGTCCATGCCTAGGAGATACAGATTCAAAACAAAAGATATCCATGCCCTTCCTGCCATTCCCAACCCCTCCTTATATACAAATAACAACTCCAGAACATTTGTATATGGATTAAATCAGACTAAAGTGAATACTAAGGGCAGCTTTGAAAGGGAAAAGCAGTCACAGAAGGGCAGCCCAAGGGATGTCTATGAAAGAGGAGAGGGGCATTTCCTTACTTAGCACCAGTGAGGCTGTTCAGTTTTATGGACTGATTATGTGCATTCATATCAGCCTCTCATCTTTTTTTTTTCCTTAAGCACCACCTGGCCTTCTCCTTGAGTTAGTGACCAGCTGTAACTCAAGTTTCTCAAAGCATGCAGTCAGAGGGGCAGAACTAAGATGGTGGCTGGAAAGCAGGGACTCACCAAAAGCTCTCCCCCAAGACCTCCAAACACCTATAAAAATGGCTCTGAACAAATTCTAGAGCTGTAGAACCCACAAAATAGCAGAGGGAAGCAGGGCTCCAGCCCAGGACGGCCCAGCTGGTCGCTGGGTAAGGTCTATCGCACCATGCTGGGAGCGGAGCAGAGCAGAGACCAGTGTGAGCCAATCCTGGACCAACCAGACCAGCAGCCAGGCAGAACAGGCCGTAGCACCCTGAATCAGTGAGCTGTGGCAGTTACCAGACTTCTCAACCCACAAACACCAAAGACAACAGAGGTTAATGGGAAAAAACTGCAGGGACAGAGTGAAAGGTGCTCACAGTAGGCCACTGCCCCGGGGGCAGTGGAGGTGGTGCAGCTCTAAGGATAGAACTACAGCTACAGTTGCTTCTGGCCCCAGGTCCACCTGGTGGGAGGAATTAAGCAGTGGATCAGAGCGGGAATGCAGAGCCTGCTTAGATCTGAGTTGCAGTCTGGGTTGGCGGTTCTTGGGGGAGGAGGAGAGCTGGTGTGGCAGAGCTTGCTGTGTAGAAAGAGCTCTGAAAACAACAGCACAGCCCCTCAATCTTGGAACAAAGTACTCTCTACTCTACAAGCAGTCATACCCTGACTAAAAACTCAAGGGTCAAGTGGTTGGCTGGGAACATGGCCAGGCAGCGAAAACAGACTCAGATTCAGACTCAGACTTTGGAATCTTTCTTTGGTGACAAAGAAGACCAAAACATATAGCCAGAAGAAGTCAACAAAGGCAAAGAGCCTACATCAAGAGCCTCCAAGAAAAACATGAACTGGTCTCAGGCCATGGAAGAGCTCAAAAAGGATTTGGAAAAGCAAGTTAGAGAAATAGAGGAAAAATTGGGAAGAGAAATGAGATTGATGCAGGAAAACCATGAAAAGCAAGTCAATGACTTGCTAAAGGAGACCCCAAAAAATACAGAAGAAAATAACACCTTAAATAATAGACTAACCCAAATGTCAAAAGAGCTCCAAAAAGCCAATGAGGAGAAGAATGTCTTGAAAGGCAGAATTAGCCCAATGGAAAAGGAGGTCCAGAAGACCACTGAAGAAAATACTACCTTAAAAATTAGATTGGAGACTAGAGGTAGGGGGGCGGAGCCAAGATGGCGGCTGGTAAGCACGGACTAGAGTGAGCTCCGTACCCGAGTCCCTCCAAAAACCTATAAAAATGGCTCTGAACCAATTCTAGAATGGCAGAACCCACAGAACAGCAGAGGGAAGCAGGGCTCCAGACCAGGACAGCCTGGATGGTCTCTGGGTGAGGTCTATTCCACACGGAGCTGGGAGCTGGGAACGGAGTGGAGCAGAGCCCAGCCTGAGCGGCGTGGACGATCCAGACCAGAAACCGGGCGGAGGGGGCCCTAGCGCCCTGAATATGTGAGCTGCACCAGTTACCAGACCCCTCGACCCACAAACACGAAAGACTGCGGAGAAGGTTAGTGGGAAAAGCTGCGGGAGTGGAAGGAGTTCGCGGTTCGGCTTCCAGCCCCGGGGGCAGCGCAGGTGGGGCAGCTATAGCTGTTGTTACTTCCGGCTCCAGGCCCACCTGGTGGGAGGAATTAAGTGGCAGATCAGAGCAGGAGTGCAACAGCCTGCTGAAGATCTGAGCCCAGTCTGGACTGGGGGTCCTTGGGGAAGGAGGAGTGCGGCTCTGACAGAGCTGGCACCTCCCCCCCAAACGTAGAACATAGAACTCGTTAGTCTACAAGCAGTCATACCCCACTGAAAAACTCAAGGGTCAAGTTAGGTGGTTGGGAATATGGCCAGGCAGCGAAAATGCGCCCAGATTCAGTCTCAGACTTTGGATTCTTTCTTTGGTGACAAAAAAATTAGATTGGAACAAGTGGAAGCTAGTGACTTCATAAAAAAATCAAGATATTATAAAACAGAACCAAAGGAATGAAAAAATGGAAGACAATGTGAAATATCTCATTGGAAAAACCACTGACCTGGAAAATAGATCCAGGAGAGATAATTTAAAAATTATTGGACTACCTGAAAGCCATGATCAAAAAAATAGCCTAGATATCATCTTTCAAGAAATTATCAAGGAAAACTGCCCTGATATTCTAGATCTAGAGGGTAAAATAGAAATTGAAAGAATCTACTGATCGCCTCCTGAAAGAGATCCCAAAAGAAAACTCCTAGGAATATTGTTGCCAAATTCCAGAGCTCCCAGATCAAGGATAAAATATTGCAAGCAGCCAGAAATAAACAATTTGAGTATCGTGGAAACACAATCAGGATAACACAAGATCTAGTAGCTTCTACATTAAGGGATTGAAGGGCTTGGAATATGATATTCCAGAGGTCAATGGAGCTAGGATTAAAACCAGGAATCACCTACCCAGCAAAACTTAGTATCATGCTCCAAGGCAAAATATGAATTTTCAATAAAATAGAGGACTTTCAAGCTTTCTCAGAGAAAAGACCAGAGCTGAATAGAAAATTTGACTTTCAAACACAAGAATCAAGAGAAGCATGAAAAGGTAAACAAGAAAGAGAAATCATAAAGGACTTACTAAAGTTGAACTGTTTTGTTTACATTCCTACATGGAAAGACAATGTGTATGATTCATGAGACCTCAGTATCATAGTAGCTGAAAGTAATATGCATATATATGTGTGTGTATATATATACATATGTGTGTGTTTATGTATGTATATATGTAGGTATATATATAGAGAGAGACAGAGGGCACAGGGTGAGTTGAATATGAAGGGATGATATCTAAAAAAATAAAATCAAATTAAGGGATAAGAGAGGAATATATCGAGAGAGGGAGAAGGGGAGAGATAGAATGGGGTAAATTATCTCACATAAAAGTGGCAAGAAAAAACAGTTCTGTGGGAGGAGGGGAGAGGGCAGGTGAGGGGGGAATGAATGAATCTTGCTCTCATCAGATTTGACCTGAGAATGGAATAACATACACACTCAACTGGGTATCTTACCCCACAGGAAAGAAGGAGGAAGAAGATAAAAAGGGGGGATGATAGAAGGGAGGGCAGACAGAAGGAGGAGGTAAAAACAAACACTTTCGAAAAGGGACAGGGTCAAGGGAGAAAATTCAATAAAGGAGGATGGGTTAGGAAGGAGTAAAACATAGTTAATCTTTTACAACATGAGTATTGTGGAAGGGTTTTACATAATGATACACATGTGGCCTATGTTGAATTGTTTGCCTTCTTAAGGAGGGTGGGCGGGGAGGGAAGAGGGGAGAGAATTTGGAACTCAAAGTTTTAAAAACAGACATTCAAAAACAAAAAAAAAAGTTTTTGCATGTAACTAAGTAAGATACATAGGCAATGGGGCATAGAAATCTATCTTGTCCTACAAGAAAGTAAGGGAAAAGGGGATGGGGGGAGTGGGGTGACAGAAGGGAGGGCTGACTGGGTAATGGGGCAACCAGAATATATGCCATCTTGGAGTGGAGGGGGGAGGGTAGAAATGGGGAGAAAATTTGTATTTCAAGCTCCTGTGAAAATCAATGCTGAAAACTAAAAACATTAAATAAATAAATAATGATAAAAAAACGGGAAAAAAGGCATGCAATCCAAGGCAGGTGTCCCAATGCAGTGGACTCTGATCTCAGGCTAGATCCCATATACTTTTTGCATCTTTTTAAAGTAAAGAGACTTTGTCTCTTGTACATCCTGGGTCTGTGATTCATTTGACCTCTCAGGGTCCCAGGCAACTCTCTCAGACTAGAGGTTACAGAAAAGTTGTGGGTCTGCTTGGGTGGAGGAAATGAGCTCTGTATACCTATGAGATCAAAATTCTTTATGAAAGAAAGGAAGAAAGAAAGAAAGAAAGAAAGAAAGAAAGAAAGAAAGAAAGAAAGAAAGAAAGAAAGAAAGAAAGAAAGAAAGGAAGGAAGGAAGAAAGAAAGGAAGGAAAAAAGAAAGGAAGGAAGGAAGAAAAAAGAAAGAAAGAAGCTGGAATAAAATATATGACTACAATAATGTAAGTGACAACAATACTAAAAAGCAGGCAAACTTAGATGAATTTCAATGAACACTCTTGGTTGCAACCAGAGAAGAGAAGACCACACATACTTCTGGAAAAATGATTATTTCCCTCTTATATTGATAACCAATTATTGAATTGGGACTAAGGTTTTTCCCCTTTTTATTTCCTCATTCAGAAATCAGCCCCTGTAGGTTATCCAGCTGGTCTTTGAAGGGCAGGGCTGATGATAAAATGGAATGGGAAAACTCAGATCTGATCAAAAGGTAAAGAAATTCCAGTTTGGTCCATTGTGTTTTAGTCAGACAGGTCTGGGTAGAAGCGAATTCCCTCTTTTGTATAGATTACCCTAAATGAGGTGGTGTGACAAGTCTCTTTGACCAAGACTCTAGTCTCTCATTAGAATAAGCTCATCTCTCATTATAATGTTCTTTCTCTTATTACTTGTTAACCAATCAGAGTTGATTTCCACCTTCAGGAACTTCCACTCCTCCAAGGCCATTTAAGCTTTGACTAGATTCCATGAGGGGTCTTTGGTTTAGGAGAGACAGCCAAATGAACCTTTTATTTTATCCACTAGCAATAATCAATATAAGGATGAATTACCCAGAAACTATGTCTCTCGAACTTTTTATTCATCACATTTCCTTCCTCTGGGTAGAGAGGTGGGTTACCATGGGAATGGAATGTTGAATACGCTGTCAGCTGTGATCATTTTTGCTTAGTGTTTTTCTTTGCTAGGCGAGAGGTATCAGTGTAGGGCGCAGGGCATACTGGGAAATGACCGTAGTCATTGTGTGTCAATGAAACTTTAAAGAAGGGAGGATCGAAGGGTCAGATTATCCATGACCAGAAGCCAATTTTCTAAAGCAGACTAGGGCTGGGATTCTCTCCTGCCCTCAGGAAGGCGCCGGCAGTGTGCTCCCAGTGTTTGGGCTCAGGCCCCTAATAGCAACAACAACTGAAAAACATGTTAAAAAAAAGATGGGAAGAGAGTGCGAAAACACACGGGATATTTTTAAAGCTTCCATGCAAATTTCTCCTTTTAACAAACTGTAAATGCTCTGAAGTTTGTAAGATTGAGAGGCAGTCTGGCATAATAGTCTGAGTACTAGACGTGGGGAGGCAAAGAGATGGGTTCGGACTAGGGTTTGAACCTGAAGTCAGGAAGGCCTAAGTTCAAATCCCCAGCATCACACATGTCCTAGCTGTCTGACTCTGGGCAAGTCACTTGACCTATGTCTGCCTCAGTCTCCTCGTTTGTGAAATGGGGATAATAACAGCACCTGCCTCCCAGGGTTGTTGTGAAGAAAAAAAAAAACAAGATAATGTTTGCCAAGGGCTTTGCAAACCTCAAAGTGCTATGTAAATTCTAGTTAAAATAGCTAAAATATCCCTGTCTCTGATATTTAATAGCTGTGTAACTTTGGACAAGTCATTTGCCTCTCCAAGTTTCAGTTTCTTCCTATATAAACTGTAATAACACCTGCTACCCAGGGTCAGTATGAGGTTCAAATGAGATAACGTATATTCAGTGCTACATAAGTATGAGCTGAGTGGGGGGGGGGGGTCTTTATTCCTTATTTTGTTTGTCTGATCCTCAGTTTCTTCATTTGTTAGGTGGGGATACTAACACCTGTAGTTATTGCCTCGCAGGATTGATACGAGGCCCAAATGAGATAATGTCCATTCAAAACAATAAAGATTGTACAAGATTTTACTTGTCTGGGTCTCAATTTCCTCGTCTGTAAAATGGGGATAATAACCCCTATCCTTGCCTCATAGGGCTGTTGTGGGGTTCAAATGAGATAATACATTTATATGCACATATATATAGTGCTATAGAAATATCGACTGTTATCATGTAGGATTTTATTTCTTATTTCATGTCATTTTAAGGTTACTATCTTTATATTAAAATTATATAATTGATAACATAAAATAATTTAATTAAAAGAAAAGTAGGGTAGTGTACCTTGGAGTCAGGACAACCTGGGTTCAAGTGTGACTGTGACACAGTGCTAGCTCTGTGACTCTGGTTAAATCATCTAACTTCTTGGTGATCCAGGTAACTCACTAAGACTGACTTCCAGCTGGAACTTCCTCTACCAATGAAGCTACAGGCTCAGTCCCCTCAGTTTTATTTTCAAAGAACCAGATCCTTATAATTAATAGCTTACTATGACTTTGAGCCATCCACATTTATTGGTTTTCATTTGTTTCGGTTGTGTCTGACTCTTTGTGATCCTACCTATGGCTTTCTTGGCAAAGATACTGGAGTGATTTACAATTTCCTTCTCTAGACCAATTTACAGATGAGGAAACTGAGATAAACAGGGTTAAGTGACTTGCCCAGGGTCATACAGTTAGTAAGTATCTGAGACTGGATTTGAACTCAGGAAGATGAGTCTTCCTGGCCCCAGGCCCCTTACTCTCTCTGTCCACTGTGTCACCTAGCTGCCCACATTTATTACACACCTCCAAAAGTGGTAGAGTAAAATGTGGTAAAGGAAGTCTTTACAGCAGTAGTAACTGCTCTATGTACATGTGTATCAAGGATTGCTAGATGCTTGTGGAGCAACTCCAGCACATGCATATCTGGGCTACCAGAACAGAGTTTGCACAGGAGAACAGTTCTGTGTTGAAGGGCTGCTCCAGACCTGTGTACACAAAGTGCTTTTCTTCACAGATTTTTGACCATATGTAATGTCTCCCTTATCTGCTTTACCAGTTATACCACTGGGAATGTAACATGGTAGAGAAAAGACATGAGCCTCAGTCCTAGCTCCCAAATTTAGCTGGTGTGACCTTCCATCTCTGATCTTCAGTTTTCCCACTGGTAAGATAAAAAGGCCAGACTCAATAAAATCTCTACATTTGCATAAACTCTCTAATTTATCCAGTGCTTAAGGTCTTTGAATGGAGATGTGGATTCAGTAGAAAGAATCCTGGTTTTGGACTTAAATCCTGGCTCTGCTGCTTGGCCTTATCTATAAAATGAGGAGGCAAGCCTAGATGACCACTAAGAGTCCTTCCAGCTCTGATGCTCTTATCCTGTAAATTAGTACCTGTTAAATCCTGGGCAGAAATGGGGTAGAGAAACATCGTTTCACTTGGCAAATTTTTGCTTCGTAGCCCATAGGCCAAATTCATTCTAGATCAAGGGTTCTTACTGGAGGGGAGGGGAGGGATCCATGAACTTGTTTTAAAAATTTTTTTAGGGGCAGCTAATAGAGTACTAGCCCCGGATTTAGGAGGACCTGATGAGTTCAAATCTGACCTCAGACACTTGACACTTACTAGCTGTGTGACCTTGGGCAAGTTATTGAACCTTAATTGCCTTGATTTCCCACCTCCAAATAAAAATAATTTTTTGGATAACTATATTTCAAAAATTGGTTTCCTTTATAATTTATTTCCTATTATTTATATTTATATAAATATTCATCTATTTATATTACATATATTTAATAATTTATAATTTATTTTATTTTTAAACACTTAAAAGTGTTATTTTGAGAAGTGATGCCTAGGTTTCCCCACACATACCAAAGGGGGTACATGGTATACATGAAGATCAAGAATCCCTGCTTTAGGCTGGATAGACATTTTGGCCTTGTTTCTAACATTTAAGGCTCTATTAGAATCATAATATATTAGAAACCACAATGAAGGGCATGACTTTTCATATATTGCCACATTTTTCAGATTACTTATTTTGACCACTGACCACAGTTCATTGTCCTTTCCCAACGAATTCCCAAAGATAAATCACTGAGATTGAATTTATGCTAGCACCTGTGTTCTAGATGTAATTTGATACAGCAAATTATCCCTCAGATGAAATATTTCCTCCATTCGCTTAAAGAGATTAAGACTCTTGAATATGGAAAGCTAGAGAGTGAGAGGACTCTCAGCAAAGTGTATAACATCATGAAGGATGTGGATAAGGTAAATGAACCTTTTATCCAGATCTTAGAATATAAGACTAAGAGAACACCACAAATGTTAAAGAAGTCTGCCCTTAGACAAATAAATAAAAGAAAGCATTTGTTTGGGGAGCAGTTAATATGTATAACTCCTAGGGGCTCTTTAGGAAGAAACCATAAATAGGCTTAAGATAGGCTTAGTGAGGAGATCCAGAACTGAAAAAGGCTCAGAAGAGTTGGGGCTGGTGGCCCACACTTATAGACCCTGCTGCTGGGGAGGCTGAAGTTGTTGGATCACTGAAGTTGGGGACTGCTGACCTGCAGTAGGGCTAAAACTGATCTCGTCTCCATCCTAAGTCCAGCAGTAATATGGTGAGCCCCTGGGAGCAGAGGCCATCAGACTGACCAGGGAGCAGGGAACTGGTCCAGTCAGTAAACAGAGCAGGTTAAAACTTCTGTGCTGATCAGTAGGAGGACTGGGCCTTGAGATGCACTTGCAGTCTGGGCAAGATAAGGAGGAAATGCAGTCTTTTTGCATCTCTCCCCCAAAAGGCTTAGACTGACATGTTACCATGACTGGCAACATGCTTAGCAGAGGATCAGTCCAGGTTGGGAGAAGCAGGTCTCAAAAAGATTGGTCTCTAAGTGATTCATTCTCTCTCTCTCTCTCTCTCTCTCTCTCTCTCTCTCTCTCTCTCTCTCTCTCTTAATTACTCTATCTTTTAATTTGCCACAAGAGGTCATGAAGACCATCTGTTAAGTCATGGAGAGATTGCTATCTGTACTAGGTGGGAAAACACCTACATACTCACAAACTTCAGGTGTTTTACAGAAGAGAAATAAAGAGAAATAAATGATAATAATAGATGTAGTATGGATCTCACAGATTTTTTTATGAGGAAAATCAGATCCAAGGATTTAGGAGCTGAAAGGGACCCAAGAGCCACCTAGTCTAACTCGATCATCTTACAGGTGAGGAAGCTGAGGCCCAGTGAAGGGAAGGCATTTTTGCTTTGCTAACCTTTTAAAGTGTTGTATACAAGTGTGAGCTGTTAGTATGCTGAACTGAAGGATATTACCGTAAGTATGACTTAGTAGTCCTAGGGAATCACGCTGCCAGAAAAATGAGAACACTTTCTAGTTTTCACAATTAAATGAATGGTCAATATTCCTATATCCCACCTAAGTCATGTTGCTCCCTCTTTGTTGTTGTTGTTTGTCCTTCATTTTTGAAGAGGACTGATGACATCACATGAGGATGTGTTGACTTGTGCTTGAATTGAATTTAAGTGAGGCAGAATTACCCAAAGTTATCAGCTTCACTCTTCCAGAGTTATGGGAGTCCAGTGGCGATGGCCCAGGATGCAGTGAGTGACCTTGGTGTCTTTGATATCTGACTGAGCTTTAAGTGATCCATAGCCCTTAATGGCCATTGAACCAAATTGTTCTCATTCGTCCATTCCAGCCAGGGAAGTCTTTGCATGCCTGGGGTAGACATCTCTCTAACTTGATGATGGGTTTGAGGCCTGCTGGTTACTCTCAACCTGGTTTATCCGAGATGATTTTATCAGAGTGTGGCCACTGCGCATGTTACAGCCTCCTCTTTAAACACATTTCTGGTAATAGCTCCTAGTGTTATCATAATTCTAGCAACACACGGTGCCTTTTGGAAGGGTCAGAACTTAGCAAGGTAACTGCCAAGTCACACTCTCTGTGAGTCTCAGTTAACTTGCCAATCAATGAACAAGCATTTATTTAGTACTTAGTATGTGCCAGGTTGGACTAGATGCTGTTTTAAGACTTCTTCCAACCCAAGATTGAAGATCCTAACAATCTGTGATTTTATCATTTTTGTAAATGAAGCAACACCTCTTGCCTAGGCAGATATGCAACTTTCCTGAAATTTAGTCTTTAGAGTCTTGAGCTACCTAGTTCAGTGACTTGCCCAAGGTCACATAGCTGCTGAGTTTTGGAATTGGGGTTCAGGCACAGGCACCCAAGCAGAGGCTGTTAGAATTAGGGTCCAAGCATAAGCACCCAAGCACCCCATCATTGCCAATAAGAGAGGTGGGACCTGAACCCAGATCTTTCTAACTCTTGGACCTGCTCTCTGTCCACTACAATATGATGTTTCACATATGTACCTCTGTATATAAGGTGTCCCAAAAGTGTTAGAGAAGTTTTAAGCTTTAATAGCACTAGGACTTTTGGAATATGTCTGTCTGTCTACGTTTCTATGTACCTAGGTAGGGCAGGTAGGTAGCAAAGTTAATAGAGGGCTAGGCCAGGAGTCAGGAAGACTCATCCTCCTGAGTTCAAATCTGACCTCAGACACTTACTAGCTATGTGACCCTGGGCAAGTCACTTAACCCTGTTTGCCTCAGTTTCCTCATCTGTAAAATGAGCTGAAGAAGGAAATGGCAAACCACTCCAGTATCTTTGCCAAGAAAACTCCAAATGGAGTTATGAAGAGTCAGACATGACCGAAACAAGTGAACGACAACAGCGACATCAGAAATGCTCTTTCTGTCTTGGTGTCTTTCAATTGGGAGAGAGACTAGGTCTGTGATTTCATTGAGATAGGGAAAGCCCATGTGAGAAAACTCCCTCTGAGACCAATGCAAGCCAATGCCTTGTCTCCAAGTCATAGCCTTAGCTAGAGCACTAAATCAGATGACGCTGGGGTCACACAGCCAATAGGGATCCAAGGCAAGATTTGAACTTAGGTCTTCCTGGACAGCTTATTGTCCATTATTACATTATTCTATGTATGCTCATAGGCCTGTATTTATTTCTAGTCATTATCAGAAAGGATTGTTAATTTACCTTTAGGGTTTTTTGGGGGTGGGGGTAGGGAAGGAAGAAAGAAGGAGAGGCCCCCTGGGATAAGACTCCACTCAGGGCAAGATAAAAAGCCATGTGTGCTGAAGTGTCAGTGTCATTCCCAAGCTTGAGCTAGCTGGGTGTCCAAAATGTCTTATAGCTGGAGAGGTGAATCAGCTGCTCCCTCTGCCCCCTCCCTTCCACATTCCAATGGCTGCATCTGTTGAAGCCTATCAGAGTTAGCTCCCGGAATAGTAACAGACAGGAGGGGCCTGGCCCCCTTGCCATTTTAAGTTAGGTCCGATTTAAGGTGCATTTGCTTCCTACATGTCTCATGTACCTCTCTGCAGTGTGTCTTCACACTTTAGATTAAGGAACCTACACAGGCACAAGACAATATGATAATTCAAAGACAATATGCTTTATAAATGCCGAACCAAGGAGTTGGGTTGTTCTTCATGTTGAAAAAGGTGCTTTTGACGGTCATTTAAAGTGTGAGTCGTGTTGTGCCCTATTAGTTATATTGAGATAACTATATGTATATTAAACATAAACCCTGCTTTGTGCTAAATAGAGGCAAGGATTCTACACTTTGGGAGTGATATATTTTTCTCTCCTAGTAAGCCATGAAAAAAAATTCACCATGATCAAATACAGTAATTTCAAACTAGATGGAAATGTGGGATTTGTAAAAAAATAAAACAAAACCCTAAAATACCCTTCCCCTACATGCTATCACAATTAGTTTTTGGTCTTTCAAGTAAGAACCAGCTTGAGTTTCAACACTGTTCATGTTTTCTGAAAATTTTCTGATCCTTGAGACTTTACATGAAACAATCCCTAACTGCGGCTTAAGATCTTGGACATGGCTAATTTGCACCAGCTGTAATCTCCCTTCCACAGAATCAAAACAAAAAATAAAATGTGAAACTGCTTCATATCTCCTAACCCCAACCAGGCACACCCCCAGAACACAAGAGGCAGACCCCCTAAGAGGGCAGCCCCAGCTCTTACCAAGTACTGGCCCAGGGTTCCAAAACGAAGCCTCTGTACTGAACTCTTCTTGGTGGGCAACCTGAGGGTAGAATGAGAGAGATAGAGGGAAAGGGGGGAGAGAGAGAGAAGTAGAGGGAAGGGAAGAACAAGGGAAAATCCCACCCCGAGCTGACAACAGCCACCTGACAAGCCCCAGCAGCAGCGATTTCTAGTGTGACCCTTTCCTGTCACTCTGAAGAAGGGATCCTGGAGACTGCGCGCTGGGACAGTGAACATGACCCCTCCTGGCCACCCAGAGCCAGAGGGAGGGACTGGGCTTGGGAGGAAGGAGTTGGATTTCTCAGCCTGTCCAACTTTTAAAAGTCAAGGCATCAATTGACCTCAGTTGATGATAAGAATACATTTTAGGGGGATGTGGAGGTTTTGGGGTAGAGAATGGGGGGGGGGCGGTGTGGGCCGTGGATTAAAAAATTAGCTCTTCAGAGATACACAAGATGGTCACTACAAGCTCTTTGGGAAGATATTATCTCTTATAAGTAGATTAGACAGATGTTAGGAGAGTAGTTGATGTTTACTGGTTCCATTACATTTTGTTGCTGGTCAACAGGTGACGAAATGGATAGATCCCTGGACTTGGAATCAGAAATACCTGAGTTCAAATCCTGCCTTAGACTCTAGTTGAGTGACCTTGAGCAAGTCATTTAACCTCTCAGACTTAGTTTGCCCACCTAAAAAAAAAGGCAATAAGAATAGCACCTATCTTTCAGAACTCTTAGGGTTGTTGTGAGGATAAAGTGATATATATTTGCAAACCTTAAATTGTTATATAAATGCTAGCTGTTGTTATCAGCAAGCATGTATTAAATACTTACTATGTGCCAGGATTACCTCCCATTTACACTGTACATAGTTTGTATGTATATTACTGTTTGCATATTCTCTCTCCCAATAGAATGTGAACTACCTGAAGTCAGGAACTGAGTTTTTGCCTTTCTTTGTATTCTCAGAACTTAGTATGATGTTTAACACATAGAAAACTCTTAAATGTTTGTCAGTTGACTTATGAGGCCCTGTGCTAAGCACTAGGGGTTCAAAGAAAGCAAAACAAACCAAACAAGCATTAAGTGCTTGACACTGAGCTAAGTGCTTTATGAATATTATCTCATTTTAATCTTCACTACAGTCCTGGGCTATTAACCTCATTTCACAGTTGAGGAAACAGGCAGCAAGTTAGGTGACTTGCCTAGGGTCACAAAGCTAATAACTTTCTGCAGCCACATTTAAGCTCCAGTTTTCCTGACTCCAGAATAAGGGCTCTATCCACTGTGTGAGCCCCTACCCTTAAGGAGAGACAATATACAAGAAGCATATACATTTTGCTCCAGCAACTCATGGTTATGTGAGCCTTGGTAGTCTCTCCTAGCTCTACATCTGTGATTCTATAATCCTAATAAGCAGAGTGGTATCACCACAAAAGCCCGAACTTTTATCAGTAGAGACTTGGGTTAAAATTCTGCCTTCCATATTTCCTAGATGTGTGATCATAGATAAATAAGTCACTTAGTCCTTCTGATCCTCATTTTCTTCCTCAGTAGAATGAGGTTATGCTCACTAATTTACGGGGTTGTTGTGAGGAAAATGCTTCCTAAAACTTAAATCTTGATATAAAAGTGAGCTAATATTTATGTGAATTCTGTTTAACCAGCACATTTTTGCAATGACAAAATTCTCTCCAGCAGCATGAATAAGATGCTGTACTCAGTCTGGAGACCTGGGCTATCTAATTTGACTCTGTAGGCTTGAATTTCCTCACCTGTAAAATAAAGTGGTTGGACAAGAAGACTCCTAAAATCCCGTCCTAGTTCAATGATCTATGAATCTATTTTACAGTTACTGGAGCTAAGGCAAAGACAGTTAAATGCCTGAGCAATGATTATTTAACCACCTCTGGGAAGACTCGAGATTAGAATTTATGCATTCAGAGCCTCCTCACACCTCTCAACACACTTCAAGCTGAATTGTTGCTAGCTTTTTCGTGGAGGGGATAACTTGTTTTCTTTCTATTGCTTTATTACCTGGGCCAGCTCTTATCAGCTAGCTGTGGCAGGACACCAGATAAAATGAATCTGGTTTAGGGATATACGAGGCACACCATGGTCATGTGGAAGCATCAAGGCCTGAGATGGGTTACACAAGGCAGTCAATAATCTTGTCAACATCAATTAATCAACAAACATTCGTTAAGGACCTACTATGTGCTAAGAAATGGTGCATAGGAGATCCATAATAAGTGTTTGTTGAAAGAGTGACTAAATGCTGGGTATGTGAAGAAAAAAAAATGAAATAGCCCTTGCCCTTAAAGAACTTCCATTCTATTAGGGGAAATTTTACACACACGCACACACGCACACACACACACACACACACACATATGTGTATGTGTATGTATGTATATATGCAAAATTTGTAAAAAACCAATAGCAGGTCAGTGTTCCTCCATTGCGGGAGGGTGATAGCATCTTCCTTAAAAGACTCAGAGGACTTCTAAACCCTCATCTTTGCTTCCAACCTTCAGAGAGTGAGCGGACTTATTGAACCTTAGGACAAGCGTAGCTAACTAAGAGTGACGTGCTTATCCATAAAAGACTCCAGTGGACGAGCAATTTGGGGTCTGAAGGTTGGCTGGAGGCTATGGGTCATGCTGGTGGCTTCCTTCCTCGAGGTCCCTGCTAAAGGACCTCCCGGGAGGTTCTGTAACAACGGCAGAAACTGCGAACCTTGTAGGAAGGATCCTGAAATTGAAGGAGCATTGAGGAAGACACAGGATTCCCAAAAGTTGCAAGTCTGTTCTATTAAAGGAGTTCAACAGGTTCTTGCACCCTCTACCCCCAGTAGCTTGGGTAGATGTAGAAACTTGCGGAGTAATCTTGAATGCTGTCTGGGCCCCTAGGTGAAGTTTTTTGGCAAGCTAAATTATTAGGGGAAGATGATGGGGGTGGAGGTGAGAAATGTATAGGAAGTATTTTAATAACGGCCTTCCCACAAAGCTGCCTTCTGTTTGGCTTCGTGTTGGCAATCTGAAATCTCCCCGAGGATGTGACAATGTAAGCCCAGATGAATAAATGGTTAGAGCCGCAGGTAAGATTTTGCGGTGTCGGAGCTACTTTAATCAGTCTGTCTACAAGCATTTAAGTGCCTACTATATGTGCCAGCTATTGTGCATGTTAGGTCTAGAATGGTCTCGGGTGTTTTGTTAGACTGTTAAGCACGGCTAATTCTGACCTGAAGTTATGGGAACGACTAATGGTCTTGAACTTGAAGGAACAAGTTGAAAGTTACTTTTCAAGTGGCAACTAGAAAACAGCATCCAATCTGGGATTGGTCTATGAAAAGTGTTTCACCCTGGGCGTTGAAGTTTCCAGAGCTTAGATACATGTCTAGATCTATGGCGGAGGGGATGCGGGTGGGGAGAGGAGGGAAGGGATGGTGTTCTTGTGGGAGATGCTAGGCGCCTGTGAAAGAACCAGGCAGATCCTCTTTACCCTAATTTATCATTAAGCCTTGAAGAGCCATTCAGAGAACCCAGGCAGGGTATAGGCTGCGATGTAACAAGTGGTCTTTAGGGGTGCGATGTGGTGTGCCAAACTGTATTAGGTCCAGAACAGGTGGAGGGGAGGAGAATGAATGCACAGAACCTGTATTCAGCTTGCTCAGAACATAATGCATATAGTTCCCAA
Source organism: Trichosurus vulpecula (assembly GCF_011100635.1). Classification (NCBI taxonomy): domain Eukaryota; kingdom Metazoa; phylum Chordata; class Mammalia; order Diprotodontia; family Phalangeridae; genus Trichosurus; species Trichosurus vulpecula. The sequence continues at coordinate 226,882,975 of NC_050579.1, read as the reverse complement.
AAGTATGCAGCACATCAAAATGTGGATAATAATAGCAGCAATAGGAGCAGGGTTGTTGTGAGGACCAAATGAGAAGATATTTATAAGTGCTTGTGTATGTTAGAGTGATATATTAACAAGAGGGATTATATTGTATATTATATTTTATTATTATATATTATTTATATAGAACATAAATAGGCTAGATAATATATTATATATAAGATAATATATTAATATAAGATTATTATTATTATAACTTTCCCTCTTTTTCTTCCTTGAAATAGCTTATTTGGGGCGGGGAGCATTCCATCATAGTGATATGGGACATCATGAGGTGCAGGGCCGGTATTGAACTTGAAAGAAGGCAGTATAGAACAGATGGAGGGTGAAGCCAGGGTAAATAATTTACAATTTATTTTGTCTAGTAGTTTTTCTTTCTTATAAGAAAGGAAGCTTTTTCAGACTATAAGCTTCTGAGTAGGTGCCAGTTCTGTGATGACAGAGGAAATTTCCTCACTTGGGAGTTCTCTCTGGAATGAATCCAGGACAAAAGAAAGAATTCTATGGAACTGGGGTAGGGAAGCAATATCAAAAAGTGCCAGTGGGGCACCGTATACAAAAGTATCAATAAAAATTTTAAATTTGGAGGATCACTGGATGGAAAACAATTATAATTATACAAACACATACATTAGTTATGAGAAATAATCAACCTAATTAATCAGTTAATCAGCATTTTTTAGAATATGCCAGGCACTAATCTAGGCTCTGGGGATACTGGGACCAAAATGAAATGGCCTATACCCTCAGGGAGCTTACATTGTATCAGAGTATCTGTACCAAGGAGTTATTTTTAATAGAATAGCCTCTTAGTTTGGCATTGCTTATCATTTGAATTTTCTGGGTTAAACCTGACACTTTTTAAGAAAAATGTTACCCTCTTCTGGTCCTTAACCTCACCAACAAAATGAAGGTGTTTGATTGGATGATATTTAAAGTCCTTCTTAGCTCTAAATCCTACGGTTGATGAAGGTCATCTATGTTTACCATCATCAGATACATACACATTGCAGATACTTCCAATGTACTAATCACTCTTCTAGTGTTGAAAACTAAATGAAACCAATTAACAAAGCTATCAGCTTTGTAGAAATTATAACTCACTCAATTTTTTCATATAACCTCTCTAAATGGAGCCAGTCAGTACTGCATTATGTCTGTGTTGAATGCTATCAGGAGGTTCTTCATATGTGTATTCACCCACTTGCAAATTTCTTCCTGAATGTTTTATTATTATTATTTTGTAACCCAAGCAGGAGGGGATAGGATAAATGCTCTGTTTGGATGTCAAGTATGTAGTTTCCCCAAATATGTAGTATATTCAAATTGGGATAATAATAGCATCTATTTAACAGTATTGTATCTATCAAATGATAAATATGTATATAGCTTTACAAACCTTAAATCACTGTTATTGATATTGGTTGTTATCATTAATCTTATAATTTTTAGATGATGCTAATGTTAAATACTAGCTACATATAAAAAGAGGCCATGTGACATAGTGAGAACTCCCCTGGATTGGGAGTGAGGAGACTTGGGCTGTAGTCAAGGTAGCCCTAACTAGGGTGGGGTCCCTGGGGCTCTTTCCTAGGATGCTGACACCTAAAGGGAATTAATAGCATTTACCATCCTTTAGTAGCAAAACAATTAAGCTGAACACCTAGGTAGCAAGAATAATTAGTATATTAGGAAATTACCAGGTAGTGGATTTCTTCCCTTTATACTTTCAATCTCTCTGGATCTATAACCACAGTAGTTGATATCCTAGGATTTCTTTCTCCCTATGAAATCTTGTGACTGGGTCCTGTCTCTTTCCCACTTCACCCTCAACAGAATTTATCTCACGTGGATCTTACCTTGGCTGTCTGTATTAGCAAGGCAATAATCACAATATAGATGATAATTGTGAATATGCCTATGTGGTTCTGTATTGTAAAATATAAGAGATTCTCCGCATAGAAGGTAGAAGAAGTAAACCATTTATTTAGACACCAGAGAACCAGGTCCCAAAACCAATAAGCCCAATTCATCACAGCAGCAAAGAATTCAATACACAATATCACAGCAGAGAACCACTCCGTCCCAAAACTTTCCCACCGGCTGCTGGGGCCTTGCCACCAACAAACACTCACAGCACAGCACACATCTGCTTGTTCCCTCAGCTCTAACTGCTCTCTCTGCATTTCCTGTAGCACACTTTCCTTTTTCCTCTCAGCAAGCTCCTCCCACCACATGTGACTTAGGCTTCCCATGATGTAAGCAGGTCAAATAGCCTATTAATGGGTGGGAAAGATCTTCAAATCTAAATTGTCATGACACTATCATAATTCTTAGCAATAACCCCGTTCTTCCACTATTTACTTTTGTTTAGGCTGGTTATAAATGCTCTGGGCCTCAGTTTCTTCTTCTGTAAAAAAAAAAAAAAGATACTGGATTAGCTCTCCAAGCTCCCATCTAGAGCTAAAAGTCTTCTTTGAAAATGAACAATTAAACTTATTTGATATATGGTATGTAGAAACGCTTGGAGACAGCCCTCCCCTTTTCCTCCATACTGAGAACTTACTTGCTGGGCAAAGTTCCCTGATTTACGATAGTGTTAGATTTTAAGCAACCACACATTCCTTGTGTATTAAGTAGGTGTGATATAACTACTGTCTTTTAATCACTTCCTTGGAGTCTTCCCTTTTCTTCTTTGGGAGAATGAGTAAGTAGTCAGGTCTTTCCTATACTGAATTGCTGCCTCCTTTCTGTCTAGCTGCCTATTTACCTCCATTTCTTTTCTAGTTCCCTTAAATGCTGAGCTTCACTAGATACCTCTGTGTTTCCATTATCCAAAAGATCTTCTAGTCATCCCTTTTTAATGTTATACCTTAATCTTTTCCATTATCTACCTAAAAATAATCTCTTCCTCCAGACCTTGAGAGCTAATCTAGTTTTTGTCAGCTGGATTTTGAGATGAACAAAATAGTCCTCAATTTTGCCATGAGCAATGCTTTGTATCAGGGATTACTTCTAAAAGGCAAAAGGAATAATGTGTGTCATTTCAACCATCATTCTCTTTTTCTACCATGTTCTTATTTTTAAAAAAGGATTAGTGTTGTCAAACCCTTGAAAGTACAGTGGTTTCCAGTATTCTGCCCTAATGAGAAGAAAGATCAAGAACACCTACATCCTTTAAAAAACAAAGCAAAAAAAATACCCAAACCCAACAAACTACGATTGTTTAAATGAACCCTAATGAAAATTTAAAATTATTTTCCTTCAGAAATCCCTCAAAAATAATTGTTAAAGTTGTGTTCTAATAAATTTTTAAAAGTCATAAATTCTTTTGTAAAGCAGCTTAGCATTAGATTGCCTCATTTATTTGGAGTCCTGCAAATGCAGCTGTGGTAACGAATTGTAGGCAGATGCTCTGAGTTTCTTTAAATTTTGCTCCAAGGTTAATCTTTTAAAATACAGGGATCTGCAGTACTGATGGGAACTATTATTGTTAGCTATGTTAATACTTTTATAGCAAAGGCTGTTAATCTCTTGCCAAATATGTATAGATGAACTCCTTAAGAAATTACCTGACCTTTTGATGGAATAACTCCATTGTTGGGACTATATGAAACTTGAAAGCATTATCAAAGGACTTGTTCAAAGATGTTCATGAAAGCTTTATGTGTAATTTAAAACAAAAATATGGAAGTAACCTACATGTCCAGCAATATGGGAATGATTAAATTGTGGTATAACATATTTAAGAAGGAAAAATATGAAGAATACAGAGAAATCCAGAAGAACTTTTATAAAATAATGCAAAATTAAAAATAGAACACAGAATCAAAAGAATGACATATACATAATTTATAGGGAATAAGAATGGACAAAGAATTCCGATAGTGACTTAGTGAGAAGAACAAAAAACAATTATGTTGGATTATAGATTGAAATTCATTTAAATATAAATGGTTGCTAAATTTAATCTGCAGGATTATATATTTAGAACTGGAAAGGACCTCAATGGTCATCTAATCCAATTCCCTCATTTTACAAAAGAGGTCCAGAGTGGTTAAGTGACTTGTTCAAAGTTGCATAAGTGGTAAGTGGCAACCTTTACAAACATTGATCATTTCTTAGGACATAAAAACCTCACAAACTCTGCAGAAAAGCAGAAATACTATGTAAATCCTTTGCTGACCATAATGCAACAGAAATTATGTTAAAAGACTACTTTAAAAAAGTATTAAAATCAACTAGAAAGGAAAATAACCTAATCTTATGTGGGTCAAAGGAAAAAAAATTATAGGAACAATAAATAATAACAATGAGACTATAGAACAAAAATTGGGGGATGTTACCAAAGCTGTTGACTGAAACAAACAAAAACCCAAGTAGTAAGTGTCAGGGCCAAGACTAAATAAGTCCTTTGACTCAAGTTCATCACTTTTTTCCTCCCATTGTACCAGCCTACCTCTCTCTTTACCAATGGTTTGTATTGGTATTTAAATGTCTTATTAAAAACGTCATGTTAACTCACCCATAAGATGGAAGAATATAGCAGAATGGATTAAAAACTGGAATCCAACAATATGTTGTTGACAAAAAGCACACTTGAGACACAGAGACACAAAAAATAAGGGGCTGGAGCAGAGTCTGTTATGCTTCAGCTGAGGTCAAAAAGCAGGGATAGCACTAGTGATCTCAGACAAAGCAAAAGCAAAAATAAACCAAATTAAAAGGGAGAAAGGAAATTACATTTTGCTAAAAGGTACCATGGACAATGAAGTAATATCAATATTAAACTTATCTGCAACAAAAGGCAAAGCATCCAAGTTCTTAAAGGAACAGTTAAATGAGTTACAGGAGGAAATAGACAGTAAAACTACACTAGAGGGGGACCTTGACTTTTTCTTCTCAGAACTAGATAAATCTCACCATAAAATAAACAAGAAAGAAGTTAAGGAGATGAATAGAATTTTAGAAAAGCAAGATATGATCGACCTCTGAAGAATAATGAATGGAAATAGAAATGAGTATACCTTTTTCTCAGCTTCTTATGTCACGTTCACAAAAAAGCATAAAAGCCTAAAAACCCAATGCAGAAAAGCAGAAATATTAAATGCATCTTTTTCATACCATAATGCAATGAAAATTATATTCAAAAATAGCCATGGAAACATATATTAAAAATTAGTAGGAAGCTATATAATCTAATCCTAAAGAATGAGTAGGTCAAAGAATAAATCATAGAAAAAATTTATGGGCTGCAGCCAAAGCAGTACTTAGAGGAAAATTTATATCTCTAAATGCTTACATCAATAAAATAGAGAAATAGCAAAGCAAAGAATTGGGTGTGCAATTTTAAAAACTAGAAAAAGAACAAATTAAAAATCCTGAGAAATCTAAATAACCAATGGTTTATTTTATTGTTTTTTTTCCATTCTTTTTTTTTTCCAGATCCCAGTTTTATTTATTGAATGATTTTCTTGCTTTCAACTTTATTAATCCCTCCTTTGAGTTTCAGGATTCCCAATTTGGTATTTTTTATTGAAAGTTGATACAAAAATTTTAAATAAAATATTAGCAAGGAGATTACAACAATTACAGCAATATGTAACAAAGATCATACACTATGATCAGGTGAGGTTTATACCAGAAATGTAGGACTGCTTCAATATTAGGAATACTATCATTATAATTGACTATGTTAATAACAAAAACAGTCAAAAATTCAATAGATGCAGAAAAAGTGTTTTTTAAAAAACAAAACACCCATTCCTATTTAAAACACCAGAAAGCTTAGGAATAAATGGATCTTTCTTTAAAATGATAAGCATTATCTATCTAAAACCATCATAAATAATTATCTGTAATGGATATAAGTTAGAAGCCTTCCCAGTTAGAGCAGGGGTGAAGCAAGGGTGACCATTATTACCACTATTATTTAATATTGTATTAGAAATGCTAGATATAGCAATAAGAGAAGAAAAAGAAATTGAAGGAATTAGAATAAGCAATAAGGAAACAAAATTATCACTCTTTGCAGACAAAATGATGGTATAGAGAATCTTAGAGACTCAAATAAAAACCCAGTTGAAATAATTAAGCAATGTTGCAAGATATAAAATAAACCCACATAAATCATCAGCATTTTTATTTATTACAAATAAAGTCCAGCAAGAAGATGTAGAAAGAAAAACTTCATTTAAAATAACTGCAGACAACAGAAAATATTTGGGAGTCTACCTGCCAAGAGAAATCTAGGAACTATATGAACACAATTACAAAACATTTTTCACACAAATAAAGTCACATCTAAACAACTAGAGAAACATTAATTGCTCATGGCTAGGCCAGCCAATATAATGTAAATGGCAATTCTACCTAAATTAATTTGCTTATTCAGTGCCATTCCACTCAAACTAACCAAAAAACTATTTTATAAAGCTAGAAAAATAATAACAAAATTCATCTGGAAGAATAAAAGGTCAAGAATATCAAGGGCATTAGTGAAAAACAGTGAAGGAGGGTGGCCGTACCTAGGGAACTGAATTACAAAATGGTAATCATCAAAACAATCTGGTACTGGCTAAGAAATAGAGTGGTGGATCAGCAGAATGGATTAAGTACACTGTACACAGTAGTAAATGATAGTAATCTAGTAATCCAAACTTTTGGGACAAGCACTCACTATCTTACAAAATTTCTGAAAAAAACCGGAAAGCAGTTTGGCAAAAACTAAGTATAGACCAACATCTCACGTTGTATACCAAGATAAGGTCAAAATGGGTACATGATTTAGACATAAAGGGTGATATATGCAAATTAGGGGAGCATGGAAATTTTACCTGTCAGATCTATGGATAAGGGAAGAATTTATGACCAAACAAGAGATAGAGAACATTACAGGATGTAAAATGAATGGTTTTGATTACATTAAATTAAAAAGCTTTTCCCTTTCCCCCAAGATGGCGCCGAAGGCGAAGAAGGAAGCCGTTGTCCCCCTCAAGACAGAGGCCAAGTCCAAGGCCTTGAAGGCCAAGAAGGCAGTGTTGAAGGGTGTCCACAGCCACAAAAAGAAGAAGATCCGAACATCCCCCACCTTTCGGCAACCCAAGACACTAAGACTTCGAAGGCAGCCCAAATACCCTCGGAAAAGTGCCCCTCGGAGAAACAAGCTGGATCACTATGCCATCATTAAGTTGCCCTTGACCACTGAGTCTGCTATGAAGAAGATTGAGGACAACAACACCCTAGTCTTTATTGCGGACATCAAAGCCAACAAGCATCAGATAAAGCAGGTGGTAAAGAAGCTGTATGACATCGATGTGGCCAAGGTCAACACACTGATCCGGCCTGATGGAGAGAAGAAGACCTATGTCCGACTTGCTCCAGACTACGATGCTTTAGATGTTGCCAACAAAATTGGAATCATCTAAACTGTGTCCAGCTATCCCACTCCACCTACAATAAAAAGTTTTCCAGTAAAAAAAACATTAAAAAGCTTTTGTGCTGGCAAAAAATTGGAAATTGAGGATATGCCCATCAGCTGGGAAATGGCTAAATAAGTTATGGTATATGATTGTGTGTATTGGCAACCAAAAATGGGCTCCTTAGCACTTAGTCAACAAGTGGCCTTGACTAGTTTGGCTTCTTCCCATGAACTGAATGCTGTTTGTATGTTGGACTGGAGTAAGCTTGTCGGCCCCTTCACCTTGCTTCCCTTGCTTAAGCTGATGGAAAGAACCTGTGCTTTCCCGGTCAACCCCTTCACCTTGCTTAAGCAGATTGAAAGAACCTGTGCTTTCCCCGGCGTACCTTACACCCCCGCAGAAGCTGGATGGTTAAAAGCAGCTCCCGTTGGAGCCAGAGGCTGCTACAGCTATAGCTACAGCCACAGCCACAGCCACAGCCACAGCCACAGCCGAAGCAGGAGCTGCCAGTAGCAGAGCTGACCTACGGGAGGAAGCTGAACAAAGACTTCAGGCCAGTGGGTAATCTTTTTAGCATAGAGGGGGGAGCATGATTTTGCTTTACGCAATCATGCTTCTCTGTAGCCTCCTGGTTACTCTTTCAAGGCGTACTTATTGGGCCTGGAAGCTTTTGATCAATATATCAAAATGGGGTTGCTGGTTCATGGGTTGGTTACTGTGGAGCCTAAATATATGTTTTGATTCTTCTACCTTCTACTTTGAGAGTTTCTTATATCCGGCGGTTCCGAACCTTTCAGACATGTTTACGATCCTCTTTGAGATTATAAACTCTGCCCTCCTAATACATTGTGATGAAACTCTATTGTGCTATAAGAAATAACAAGCAGGATGCTTTCAGAAAAGCCTGGGCAGAGTTATATGAACTGATGCAAAGTGAAGTGAGCAGAACCAGGAGAACATTGTATACAATAACAGCAATATTGTACACTGATCAACTGTGAATGACTTAGCTATTCTTAGCAATATAATGATTGAAGACAATTCCAAAGGATTTATGATGAAAAATGCTATCCACCTCCAAAGAAAGAACTGATGGGGTCTGAATGCAGATTGAAGCATGCTTTTTAAACTTTCTTTATTTTTCAGGCTTTTTGGGGATGTGTTTAATATATAAAAGCTTTCCTTTCAATTTCCTTATCTCTGTGGATGGTTTGAAACTCAAAGTCCACTTTGGATATATGTGGAGTTACTGAGTCTTGTTAATTCTACAGTTCTAACTCCATGATCTCTCTCTCTCTCTCTCTCTCTCTCTCTCTCTCTCTCTCTCTCTCTCTCTCTCTCTCTCTGTCTCTCTGTCTCTCTGTCTCTCTCTGTCTCTCTCTCTCTCCCTCCCTCCCTCTTTTTCTCTCCCTCCCTCTCATCTGTCTTTTCTTTACCATCTTGATTCAGTCTCTTTTCAACTCTCATTTTGATTGTATTAGATTTCTAGCTGATTTCCATGGTTCCAGTAATCACCAATCTGTCCACATAACTGCCAAATGTCTTTCTAATTTCTAGATTTGACAAAGGACTGCCCTACTCTAAAGCCTTCAATGGTTCTCCCAGTGCTTGCTTCTGGAAGACAGGGCTGTTTCATTTTTGTCTTTATATTGTCAATGCCTAGTACATAGTAGACACATAATCGGTGCTTACTGTGTTGAATAAAAGGTGCATAAAGCCTTCTACAATCCAGTTTGAACCTACCTTTCTAACCTTATTTCACATTGCTCCCCTTCATGTATTCTGTATGTCAGACAAAGAGGTTGTTTGAATATTTTCCAGTCTGGTCATGCCTTCTTCCACCTGTGTATTTGAATAGGCTATTCCTCCATCCCTCAAACAGTGTCTCTTTATATATACTTTCTGGTTCATCTTTTTCTTGAAAATTGAGGTCAGATGTCAATACCTCCATGAAATGTCTTTTATTGTTTTTTCTTTTCCTTTTCCTTTCTAGCTAAGATCTTGTGCCTCCATGTCTTTTATTGCCTGGCACATAGTAGGCGCTTAAAAAATGATTATTGACATAAATTGACTCATTATTTTGTCTAGACTTCTCCCTTACCCCTACTATGTTCATGCTTATTTTTTGTTGTCATATTTCTCCATCAGTTATTTACCTGCTTATAGTATAAATAATGACTATCCTTTGGAATAGGCCAGTTATAGCGTTTCTTCAATGTAACATTTCTCTAAAAGACATAATTTAAAAGAAAAATTGAGTTTATATATGGAATCACCTCCCTTTCTTTACCACCTAAAACCCTCTTCACCAGAATCACCTATGTTTCCTGGTTTTGAGCTCAGTCACAGCTGCTATGAAGCTGCTTAAACATTGTTCTGTGTTGTACTGGGGATAGTACATGAGTACATGATGGGGTTAGTCTCTTTTTCCCCGTGGCTGGCATTTCTGTCCTCCAATTATAGTACTGAGTAAGTAGAGCTCTCCAATCTCTTGTACTGCCATACATAGTAACTGATATCACTGCAGACTCAGACATTCCAGGCTTTCTAGAGAGCAGGAGGAGGCCACCCCTTATAAGGGATTCGGACAATCTATGCAGAAGTGGTTGGTAGAAGACTATGGTGCTCTGTGAGCAACTTTTTGGCACTTTAAAAGCGAGTAAATTGCAAATAACTTAATTGATATGTCCAAAAATGTAATCTTCTGTGATTCTTTTAATAAATCAAACAGAGTGAATCTCTAAAATTTCCTTTCTAAAAACATTTTTTTTGGTTGTTATATTTGGCAACCAAACTGATCTTGGCTGTGGCAAAAATGTCTCTCATTTTTGAAAAAGGGTTGTGGATTGGACAAACTTAGAGATGTCCTCTGATATAGCTGACAGAGTAAGAGCTGAGAGTAAACTTAGAGGCTATCTAGTCTTACCCTTCCATCTTACAAATGGAGAAATTGAGGCTCACAGGGGCAAAATGACTAGCCAAGGGATATACCTAGTTTATTTCATGAGGTGGGATTTGAGCCATGGTCTTTCTTGCTCTAGGTTCAGTACTTCCTCTGCTTCAAAATTCTCTTTTTCAAAAGATACTCAGCTTTTCCCCAGTATCTGAGGATTACATGGGATAATATGAAAGGCTGTCTTTGAATGAGAATATGTAGATGATTATTCACTTCCTTTCCACCTATGAAAAAGACTGGTCCCTTTTATGATCTTGCAAAAATTGTAGGCTCTTAGGGGTACCCTCAGCAGGTAATAGAATTATAATTTTATATCTTTATCAGCCTGCTCCCCATTCCCCCAACTCTACCTGTATTTCTGGAGCTGTATGCCAGTCATAAACACCATCTGCCAAGTCTGTAATATCTGTGAGGTCAGATCTGACACCTTGTCCCCAGATCACCTTGTCTATTACCTACAATTTATGCATTTGTATATAGATATCTGATGTCGTTTTTGTTGGATTTTTTTTTTTTTTGCTGGCCACTTGTATTTTGTGTCCTGTGGATTTCTAGAGTTCTCTACTGCTATCCTTCCTATGTTGGAGCTATTACTCAATGGCATATGCTTTGGTACATAAAAGTAGATTTTCCCCCACCTCCTGCTCTCCCTCCTTCCCTCCCTTTCTTTTCCACCTAAAACCCTCTTTACCACTCACAAGACTCGAGTCAGATATTTTTAACCAACTCTCATTAGATACACTCTAACCTCGGCCAAGAGCCCATTATTCTTGTCTATCATGGTACAGAAATTCAAATCCCATTCTCAGACGTCATTTCTTTAACCCTCTGTTCCATTCTTCAATGTACCTTTCTCTTCCAAAGCCTTTTCCACCCACCCCACCCCCATCCTCGGCAGCAATGAAAATACCACCTGTGTTTCTAAGGTTCAGCTTCTTACCTAGGATTTCTAGGTGCTTTCTTGTGATTCTTGTGAGGACGAATGATGACCCTGGAAATGTAGGGAGTAATCAGGTTTGACAAGTTCTGGGCACAGTTGTGCTCCAAATACAGGTGAAGACAACAGACATTTCTCTGCTACTATGTACTGTCAGGTCACAGATAACTGCCTCAGTACCCTTTAGCATGGAGTATACCGTTATTTCTCCTTTTGGTTCTTGTGAGATGAACTACCTGTTTCTATGCCGACATTCCTTTCAGCAGTGGTCTCCAAATTGTTGTGATTACATACACCTATCACCCTGCCCCAAGAAATGTCTATTTAAAAGGTATGTAATTGTATAATATATTTTAATTTTAAATCGTATACAAAATAGAAGTTAAAAGAATACAAGATTGAAATGTAAAAGACTTTTAAATATCTGTTGCACAAAGAACATGTTTTACTTTTATGAGCAATGTGATTGAATGTTTGCTTTTATTTTCTTTTTATATTTTCTTTTATTACTCTATCCCACTACCCCCATCGAGCAATTTTTTAAACATCCCAAAACAAATCCCCATTACATAGCTACATAGTCCATGTCTAAAAGTGTATGTCTCTTTCTAAATTCTAAAGTCGTCATTTCTCTTTCAGGAAGGACTGGTACATGTCATCTTCATCTTTTGGACTTGTGGTTTATCACTGTGGTGATTAGTTCTAAAGCCTTTCAAAGTTGTTTTCCTCTGTAATGTTGTTGTCACTGTTTGTTTTCCTAGCTCTGCTTACTTCACTCTGTATCAGTTCAGTGAGGTCTTTGCAATTTCCTCTGAAATTGTCCATTTCATCTTTTCTTATGGCACAATAATATTTCATTATTTTAATATACCAAAATTTACTTAGCCATTCTTCAAAAGGACATCACTAAAAAAAGAACTACTGCAAACGTTTTTTGTACATATTGACCCTTTTCTTCTTTCTCTGATTGGAGGTTTTTACAGTTCCATATTGCTTTCCAGAATGGTAATACCAATTCATAGCTCTACCAACAATGCACTAACATACATTTTTCCCTCATCTCCCCCCGCCCCACAACATTTGTCATTTTCCTCTTTTGTCATCTTTGCCAGGGTGATAGATGTAAGATGGAACCTCCAAGTTGCTTTAATTTGTATTTCTCTAATTATCAGTGGTTCAGAATATATTTTCTCATGATTATTGAAAGCTTAGAATTTTTCCCTTGAGAAATGTTCATAACTTTTGACTATTTATGTATTAGGGAATGGCTTTTAGTCTATAAATTTGAATTTGAGAGGAGACTGGTATTGCAGAAATTTGTTGCAGAGATTGTTTCCCCCAGTTACCTGTTTTTCTTCTAATTTTTATTATATTAGATTTATTTGTGTAGAAATATTTATATAATCAAAATATTATACTAGTATGATTGTTTGCTTCTGGATCTTACTTTTGCTTCATCTCTTACACTGATCAACTTTCCTATTGTTTTTGAACTAGTACAAAAAATCTTGTTGATCATGGCTTTGTAGTGTAGTTTGAGATTTAGCCCCCTTTCTACTTACCTTTTTTTCATTATTTTCTTTGAGAGTGTTGACTTTTCTGTTTTTTTTTTTCAGATGAATCTCTCTCTCTCTCTCTCTCTCTCTCTCTGCGTGTTTTGGTTCATTCTAGTTCTACTTTTTGATAAGTTGAAATGACACTGAATATTGATATGACCCAACCATAAGCAATTCATGTTTTTCTACTTTTTTAATCTGTCTTTTTCTCTACAGGCTGTTCTGTGGTTATGTCCCTATACTCCCTATGTGTATCTTGGTAGGTCTACCCTTGAATACACATTCTACCTATATTCTCTAGGTAGAATACAACATTCTATAGTTATTTTGAGTGGAATTCCTTTCCATATCTTCTTGTTGGACTTTGTTGCCAAAATAGAGAAAGGAAGTGGATTAATTTTATATCCTGTTACTTATCAGCTGTGTGCACTGGGCAAGTCACTTAATCCTTTTTGCTTCAGTTTCCTCATCTGTAAAATGAGCTGGAGAAGGAAATGGCAAACTACTCCGGTATCTTTGCCAAGAAAACCCCAAATGGGATCACAAAGAGTCAGACATGACTAAAAATGACTGAAAAACAACAACTTTAAAGTTATTGTTTTGACCACCTTTTAGTTATATCTTTAGGCTTCTATAATTAGTTGATAATATAGGAATCATTTTAATTGGAGGGGCTCATATTTGATTCTAGAGTCAACAGGGAGCCAACAGACTCTGAGGAGGGGAGTTACATGGTCAGATATGCACTTTGAAGAAAATAATTTTATGTGAAAATTGGTTTGGACAGTTGAGGAACTTGAGGCAAGGAGACTTATTTGTCTATTGTGATAGTATAGATGAAAAGTAAACAGGATCTGAGCTATGGTGTGCTGATGATTGGAAAAACAAGGCTTGGAAATTATTTGAATGTGAGGAGTGAGTAAGGAATCAAGGATGACACTCAGGTGACTAGAGGGATGGTGGTAACTTCAACAGAAAGAAGGAAGTTCAGAAAAGTGAGATTTGGGGAAAAGATAATATAAGGCAATATGTAGTGCAAACTGCAACCCATATGTTCATCCTATGATATTGTCCCACGCAAAATACAGAGGGAACTCTTTTTTTTCCTTTTTTTGAATCTTTAATATATTTATTTTAGTTTTCAACATTCATTTCCACAAGATTTTGAATTCCAAATTTTTTCCCCATCTCTCCCTCCCCCCACCCCAAGATGGCATGGCTTCTGATTATCCCTTCCCCCAGTCTGTCCTCCCTTCTATTTCCCCACCCCCCTTATCTCCTTCCCCCTTACTTTCTGGTAGGGCAAGATAGATGTGTTGTTATGCAAAATCACAGGGAACTCTAAACAGTTGCTATCACAAGATTCCAATGCATGAGCTCTGAAGGTCACCTGCCCTAACCATTAGACAACCTAAAGAGGGGAGGGGATTAATTAATGTTCAGGGAATGGAGAATTTTCCCTGTGGCATCTTCAGAATTGTTGCTGTGGATGCCAAGGTTGGGATTAACTACTTCGAGGGGGCCAACAATCAGTGAAGAAAGGGAAAGATTGAGAGCCTGCCTTGCAGGGGAAGAAAGGAGGTGAAGGAGGAAGGTGAGGGTACAGGGGATGTACAAGTAATCACATGAAGAGTACATGTGGTTGTATTGGAGACAAATGCCATAATTGATTATGAGGAAGGGTACGCCGGTAAATGTTTACCAACCAGCTGAGAGGGAGAGGAGGACCTCTACCCACAACACACTTTTAAAGTTTATTTTCATTATTAATATTTGCTCTGCTTTCCTAAGTCTAGACAACCAATAAAATGATACATCAAGTCCTAATTTGTACTGTTTGCTGAGTTTCAAGATGTAAATGCTCACACTGAAAGCAAGCTGGTACAAGGGGACTCCAGCATACCCCAAGATGGGATCCATCTTCCCACCCTCAAGTTATAATCAAACTGTGACCCAGACAGCTACAGCAGCTCTATACGGTGGGCAGCACTCCAGGAGTGTAGCTAATTACCTTAGCCTAGCTGAGTGAGATGAAGGGGTCTCAGATTGCATTTTAAAGGAGGAGGAAGCAATCTCTCTTAAAAGTCAAGGGGAAGAGCCCCTCATTCTAGTTAGCCCCTAGGGTACCACTACTCTAGTCACCTGGGTATACCACCTTGATACGATCCATCACTCATCACCTTCTCTCACCTCACATGACTCGGTTTCCAAATCTTTTCATTGAGCTTAAAATAACATCTCTCCACTCCTAGTTGGCACTTCTCATCTGGCCTAATGTAATACTTTCCTAATTCAAGAATTTTAAACCTAAGGTCTGTTGATTCGGGGGAGGAGTCTAGTAAACTGGGTGGGAAAAATTACATTTTTGTCACTAGCTTTTAAATGAAATTTAGCATTTCCTTCAATACTTTAAAAAGCATTCTGAGGAGTCCACCACAGGCCTCACCAGGTTGCCAGAGTGGTCCATGACAAAACCCTATCCTAAATGGTCTCCCACACCCAGCTGCCAGATGTTCCTCACGTGCAATTCTGACCAGGCCATTGCCCTACTCAGTAAACTCCAATGGCTCCTATGGAGTCTTTTTATTACTGTTTTTGAGTTGTTTCAGTCGTGCCCTCATTCGGGGTTTTCTTGGCAAAGATACTGGATTGGTTTGCCATTTCCTTCTCCAGCTCATTTTACAGGTGAGGAAACTGAGGCAAATGGGGTTAAATGACTTTGCCCAGGTCACCAAGCTGAGGCCAGATTTGAACTCAGGAAGATGAGTTTTCCTGACTCCAGGTCCAGCACTCTATCCACTGCATCACCTAGCTGCCCCTATGGACTCAAGAATCAAATACTATTATTTCATTTTTAAAATTGCATTCTTTCAGCATTTACATTTGTGTAAGTTTTATAATATATATAAACATAATAATAAATATGCCTTGTAAATAGGCACATTTAATAAATATGCATATTAATAAATATAGGAATATTTAACAAATAAATTTGCTTGTAAATAAGCAAATATCTTTATTAGGGGTATACGATCAAAGAAAATTGGAAACCACTCCTCTTGCCTCCATAGTTATACATATGACAGTTCTAAGTAGGCAACAATTCCTTTTCCTTTCTTTCGTCTGGACATAGGTCAGGATTTTCTACCTGTGTCTTCAGAGTCAGTGTGTTGGAGTGGAAAGAGCGCTAGCTCATAGGTCAGAAGTTCTGGGTTCAAATCCATCCATTGATACGTGACCCGTGTGACCTTGAGGAAAGCTATTTAATCTCCCTACATCTCAACAACCTTAATTGTCAATAGGAGGTTCCTCACCTCCATCTCTTAGGAGCCCTAGTTTTCCTCAAGACACTGCTTATGTGCCACCTTCTATATGGAGCCTTTTCTGACCCCTTCCCTTCAAAAAATTGTATCTTGTGTATATTTTGCACATATCTTCATATAGCTAGTGGCCAGCATTTCTATAGTCCTTTTAGGGTTGGAAAGCATTGTTTCATTTTAGCCTCGCAATAACCCTGGGTGGTAGGTGCGATTATTATCCCCGTTTACAGATGAGGAAACTGAGGCAGACAGAGATGAAGTGACTTCCCCAGGCTAACACAGCTAAGAAGTGTCCGAAGATGGATCTGAACTCAGGTCTTCCTAACTCCAGCCCCCGTGCTCTTATCCCCTGAGCCAGTTAGATGTCTTAGGTGTTGACTCTCCCAGTGGACTAAAAATCTGTCTCACTTTTGTTTTGTGTGCCCAGCATCTAGCACAATGACTGGAAAGCAGAAAGCGCTTAATCAGTGCTTGTTGATCTGGCTTCTAGGTTGTGGAATGAATAGAGTATTGGACTTGGGAGTCTAGAAGACTTGAATTCAAATCCTGCCTTGGGTACTTATTAGCTGTGGTTCTGGGCAAGTCATTTCACCTGTCTGCCTCTGTTTCCTTATCTTTAAAATGGAGGTGATAATAGCACCTACCTTTCTGGGCTGTTGTAAGGATTAAATGAGGTACCTCGTCCAATGTTTTGCAAACCTTTTGGTTGTTTAATCATTTTTTAGTTGTGTCTGACTCTTTGTTACCCCACCTGGGGTTTCTTGGCAAAGATACTGGAATACTTTCCCATTTCCTTTCCCAGCTCATTTTGAAGATGAAGAAATTGAGGCAAATGGGGTTAAGTGACTTGGCCAGGGTCACACAGCTAAGTGTCTGAGGTCACATTTGAACTTAGTATTTCTGACTTTAGGCCCTATCCACTGTGCCATTTAGTTGCCTTTGCGAACTTAAAGGACTGTATAAATGTTAACTATTTTCCCACTAGCTCTATGATCCTATGAGTATGTTTGTTTTTATCTTGAAATGTTTTTTCCTTAAAGTCAGGGTCTAGCAAGTAAAGAAGTATCCCTTGAACCCTTTCACCTACTGGAAGAGGGGAACTAACAGAACTTTGTGCCTCCACAGCAGTTAGCTGGCAGGCATACAAACAGCTCTTTCATGACATCGTTTCCTCTTGATTCTTCAACACTCAGTGGTAGTGAGATCTTCTGTTCTTGATGACTTTTCATGGCCGACTCTTGTGGTGAGCTATTGTGGCAAATTGCCAGTTGGCCATGCCCATCAGGCTTCCTGAACGGGGCTTTATTTTTAGCAGTCTTCTCGCCTGTTGTGGGGAAATGGCTAAGTTGTTCAGCTATCTTTGGCAATGAACAGCTTCCTGCTAAAGACTCGATGGAACAGAAGAGGTGGGTGAGGGAAGAAGCTTACCCAACTCTGGCAAAGGCCTGCTGTCCTTTCCCCTCCGCCTCCTCCTCCCTGGTTCACTTCTCAAACTATGGAGAGTTTTCAAGGATAATTTAATTATCAGTCACTTTGCACCTCGTCTATCAACTTCCCAACAGATCTTAGAAGTCTCCTGCCAGGCTGGCACAGAGGTGTTACAGGGAAGGGGAAAGCTACTGACAGTAGGCAGGCCGAGGAATCACTGGAACCAATGAGAGAGAACTGGAAAAGAGATGTGAAGGGGTAGGTTTACAAGCCTGGTTTAGGGGCAGCTGGGTGGTGCAGTGAGTAGAGCACCGGCCCTGGAGTCAGGAGGACCTGAGTTCAAATCCAGCCTCAGACACTTGACACATGTACTAGCTGTGTGACCTTGGGCAAGTCACTTAACCCCAACTGCCCTGCCTTTCCCCCTCCAAAAAGGAATAAATAAATAAATAAAGCCTGGTTTGTTGATAGCAGTTAACTTGAAATAACTTGGCTTAAGTTAACCAGTGACCACCATGGTGCAGTGGAAATAATTATAATAATTACCAACATTTATACACCACTAAGTGTTTGCCCGGTTCTGTGCTAAGTGCTTCTCATGCCATCATCACAACTGCCATTTAACAGATAAGGAAACTGAGGCAAATAGGGGTTAAGTGATTTAATTATCCAGGGTCACATGGCTGGTAAGTGTCTAAGGTTGGATTTGAACTGTGGTCTTCCTGACCTCAGGCCTGGCACTTTGTCCACTGTGCCACATAGCTGCGTACCAGGGAAAAGACCTTGGATATTGCACAGAGAGACCTAGATTCAAATAACTTACATGTCAGTGATGAGCGATAGGATTCTAAAAATTATTTACCTTCTTGCAGCCTCAGTTACCACATCTATAAAATAGGGACGAGGATACTTAAACTGTTGTCAACCCTGACCAAATGACCAAAGAACCACAACAGCTCTGCAACTGCTGTTAGCTCTTAAAAAAAAAAAAACCCAGAGAACTCACACAGTTATCAAAACCAGTTAACTCTAAAAATAAAATAAAATAAAAAAAACCAAAGAGCTAACAGCAGTTTTAAGCAAAAAGCTGTCTTTATTAGGAGGGAATCTAGACATGTATAGGCCAGCTCCTTCCCCGCCCCCCCGCCCCAGTGGGAGATCCATTTTAGGGTGGACAAATCTCAGTACTTATACCAATGGCTATGCAGTAAGCTGTAGCCCTGACAGTGAGGGGTTACAGCATACAGCAGGAGTGGGGAACCTGTGGCCTCAAGGACTGTTATAGTAACCATTCCACAAGTTTGATTCACAGTAGGACTTTATGACTGGAACATAAGTACTACAGGTGATTGTCTGAGCTCAGGGACTATCTAGTGCTGGTGTGAAACAATTCTGGGATTTTGCTGTGGCCCAGATCATCCAGAGGGTGAGGCGCAAAGGACTGTTGTTATGTCAAGCTCAGGACACAGCTTGTTTGTTGGGCCTTAGCTCTGGAAAACATAGTATCTCCTAACAGTAAAAAGAGAAGGGTAGTCTTGGCTTGGGGATCCTGACATTTCCCCCTTTTGACCAAAGGGAGGAGGTCTAAAAGAACCCACTTCTTTTAGAACCCTTCCCATTCTGACCAATAAAGGAGAGGCAAGTATAAGCCAAGATATCAGGAGAGACCAATTGGGCTAGGATGAGATGTTGAATTGAGGGACAGCTGTAGGCTTAGGTTGGTGAGCTTAGGGGTTAAGGTGGCAGATCTAACCATTTATTAGGCTCTCCCCTTAGCAATGATGCAATGACATTTTTATCGGAGGAGGTAAGAGTTTTGAGGGGACCTATCCAGGAAGTGTGTCCTAGGTAGAAGAGCCAAGAATGCAGAGGGGGAACCCCCCCAAAAAAAACCTAGGACAGTATATTTAGCCCACATCCAGAATCTTGAGACAGCTGTCTCATCTGGATGTCAGCTGCTTCTAGGTCTGTACTAGACCAACCTTGAGGCCCCTGGAAGGTTTTGCTATTCACTCAGTAGTGACGACTTTCTTTGGATGATCCAGGAGTCCATACCCACGATTTTGGCAGCTATGGGAATAGTCAGAAGGACCTGGTAGGTGCCTTTAGAAACAGTGATTAATTGACCAGTATGGGGCCAGTTTTCAGAAAAGACATATGGGCTGCCTGAGATATACAATTGTGAGAAAACCCCTTGCATCAATCTTTGGATCTGAGTTTCTTGTTAGTATAACATAGGTCCTTGGTTAAGCGTCTTTAAACAGCACATACAGGTGGTCCAGTTTCCCAGTCACACAGGGACAACGGGGCTAGGTTCAAACAATGCAATATAGTTTTCTCCCAATTCCCACAACTGAATAAAGTTTTCTCACAAGACAGAAGTCGGACTAAACCCATAATTGAAAAGATACTAAGCTAGTTCTAGGATTGAGTCATAAGCCTTACACACTAAAACATGCTTTAGCTTCCCATCTAATTTGCCACAGTTAGCATCCTTAGTCACCTCTCTCATCTGTGTATTATTTTCTATTAGAACATAAATACCTTTAAGGTATTCCAGGTGAGGCAGCTAGGTGTGCCAAAATGTATAGAGTGCCAGACCAGAGAGTAAGAAGACTCATCTTCCTGAGTTCAAATCTGGCCTCAGACACTTACTGGCTGTGTGATCCTGGGCCAGTCACTTAACCCTGTTTGCCTCAGTTTCTTCATCTGTGAAATGAGCTGGAGAATGAAGTAGCAAACCACTCCAGGATCTTTGTCAAGAAAATCCCATGGGTTGATGAAGAGTTGGATACAACTGAACAAAATCTGTTTTTATAAAAATTTTTGTTTCCCTAACACTTAATACAGTGCCAAGTATACAATAAAAACTCAACAAAAAACTATTTTCATTCAGTTCATTCCTCTGTTAGGATTCTTCAGAATTAGATGATTCTTAATACCCTGTGCCTTTCTATAGTCAGAATTGTAGAACCATTCAACAAGCATTTGTTAAGCACCTGCTGTGTACCAGGCACTCTCCTAGGTATTGGACAGAGACAAATAAAAAAATTCCTACTCTCAAGATACTTGTGTTCTATTGGGAGTGGATAATACATGTGTAAGTATATATGTAATAAAAACTAGGTTGTTTGGGAGGGCATGAGCAATTGGGTGGAGGGCCTTCAGAAGTATAAGGAGAGTTTTCATTTAGAACAGAGTTCTTAAGCTGGGGTCCATAGACAACCCACACGAAGGGCTCTAAGTATGGATTTCAGGAGTTTGCGAACTCAGATAAGAAAAAGTATATATTTTCATTCTCTTTAATGTCTAATTAAAATTTATTGTCATTAAATTATGAAATCTAAAAAGAAAACACTTTGAGAAAGGGTCTATAGGCTTCACCAGATTGCCAAAGGGGTCCATGACACAAATGTTAAAAATCCCTAATGTAGGAGGCAATGCTTAAACTGATTCTTGAAGAAAATGGGAGAATTTTATGAGATGGAGGTGAGGAAGGAATACATTCTGGGTGTGGGGGGATGACTAGATCAAAATAGAGAAGCTTTATGGGATTTAGGGCCATCTTGTAATTTTCTTTGCACATGGCACCCCTATGTGAGCTCTTTGAGGGAAAAGATAGCTTTTGACTCAGAATTTAGCACAGTGCTGGTACATAATAGGCATTTAAATCCACACTGAATGTTGAATTACCTGTTGGCAGCCTTCTGGTGAAATAATTCAGTTGTCCATTTGGCACTAGAATGGTACTTTAAAACATTCTAGCTTTGTAAAAACCTATTAGTTTGTGTTCTGTTGGCACAGACTTAGAACTTAGGGTCCTCTCTGGGCCACAAGGGGACATTGTGGGACTCTTGTAGAGGAACATCTGACTTGATTCATTGTTATTGTCAGTGTGGTATGGATTATGTCTGTGACTAGCTTTAAATGCTTTGAGCCAAAATGTGATGCTTAGGGCTATAATCATGTTGGGCATTGGCATTTGAAGGTATTGCCCCTATTAGAGATATCTAAACTGAGAGCTGTCCTCCACTCCTCTCTCCCCTTCCCTTCCCCAAATTAGTGAGAAAGACCCTGTGTGGCAGTCTGAGGATCCAACAGTGACCACTGTTCCAGCACTTCTGGAGAAGCCATATAGACTTTGTATCCCTCCACTAGTGCTTAAGACCATCACTTTATGTTGACTTAAAGGAGAGAAAGAAGGCCATTAGTGCAATGTAAATGTATTATTATTATTATTATTAACAATAATGAAAACAACCACAATAATATTCTTGTTTCCTTTATTTCTAGTGGCAGTTATCAATTTGCATTTAGCTGATTAACAAATACTATCATAATTTGTATAGTACTTTCAGACAGTAGGTCTTGTTAGAAAGGATATCATAAGCCATTAGTAGACCTGTTGGTATAAATTAGTCGAACACATATTTTAAGAAAGTACTAGATACTCAACAAGGAGTTCATAAACCCTGGATTTAGCTCCTTTCTTTTCCCAAAGTGTAGGTCTGACTATGTCCCCCCTCCCTCCCACTCAACAACTTTCAATGGCTCCCTATTACTTCCAAGATCAAATACAAAATCTTCTTGTGTTCAGAGTCCTTCACAACCTAGGCTTGTCATACATTTCCGGAGTTCTTACACTTTATTTCTCTCCACCTACTCTGAAATCCAGTGGCACTAACCTCCTTGCTGTTCCTTGCAGAAGATTCTCTATCTCCCAACATTCTGTCTCTCTTACCTCCCCATCTGGAGTGCTGTCCTTCCTCCCTTCTGCCTCTGCTTCCCTGGTTTCCTTCAAGTCTTTTCTAAAATCCTACCCTCTGTAGGTAAGTCTTTTGACTTACCACTCACTGAGTTGAAAGTACATTCTATAGACTGAACTAAAGTCATAACCATCCAGACTAGTTATCAGTGACATATTTATTTCTGTGGGAAAATAACTAATAGATTAAAAATCATCTGGTAATAACAGAAGCCTAATTTGGAATATAGAAGTAAAATAACCAAGGATCCTTAATGTGGTTATTTCCTGGGTGGTGACAGAGCATAGGAAGGCAGCCCAGATTTCCATTCACCACTTAATCATCAACGTGTCTCTTAACATAATAAAAATTTTATTCTTTTTATTGTAACCTAACTGATGTATCTATTCCTTGCCTGTGGCGATGAAGAAATGCTCAGGCCTTGACTATTTTGAATTAGATAATGGGGTAGAAGTAACAAGATGGGGCAGGGAATAAGCATTTACATAGCCAGGCACTGTGTTAAGCACTATACAAATATTATCTCATTTCATCCTTACAATAAGGTAGATGCTAATAATTATCCCCATTTTATATGGCTACCATGTTCTCACCAGGTCCTTTTTCAGGGCAGTATTTGAGGAGACTGCATGGAATAATGAAAGAAGCCCAAGATCTGGGATTAGAATTCTTGGGTTCACATTCTTATTCTGCTACTAATTTGCATAGGACCCGAGGCAAATTATCTTCCTTCTTCTGGGCCTCTGCCTCTGGCCTCCTGAGAGGCTTCCCTCTGGCTTCTGGTGGGCTCTCCCTCCTTGGAAGTCTTCAGGCAGAGACTGGACAAACATTTGTTGGGTATGTTATAGTGAGAACTCTTTCCTATTTGGGTTAGACTAGATGCTCACTGAGGTCCCTTGAAAGGAGCTCTAGGCTTAGAGTCAGGAAGACCTGAGTTCAAATCCTACCCCAAACACTTACTATGGAGGTAACCCTACACCCGTCACTTAGACTCTCTCAGTCTTGGTTTCTTGAGCTATAAAATGATATAATGATAGCACCTACTTCACAGTGTGATTTCGAGGATCAAATGAGATGACAGATGTACAGTGCTTAGCAAACCTTAAAGTACTATATAAAAGGTAGTTATTGTCATTCCAACTCTCAGTCTCTGTGATTCTAGGGTCAGCTATAAAATGAGGGGCTTGGACTAAATCTTTAAGGTTCCTCTCACCTCCAGACCCTTAATGGAAGAATGGAAAGGGTAGGATGGGTTGGGGAAAGCCTGAGGAGGAAAAGGGAGATGCTAGAAATAACAAAAGCCACAAGAGAAGCATAAAGCTTGTTTGTGCTACAAGAAGAAGGAGAATTAGCTTAAACAAAACTTTTTTTTTTCAATTTTGTCACAGGCATTTTTATTAACAGACCATTAGAAAAACAATCATGGTAGAGACCTTTAGTTCATTCTTCTAATAAGCCTGTTGATCTGGTCTTCCCTGTTACCAGCATCTCCACCTTCCACAAAATGTGTAGTCTTTTTCTTCATTCCGCCTTGTGGAGAAGATAATTTGAAGGGCCACAGGAAGTTGTTGGCAGCTTTGAAGTGCTTGCCAACAGTGTAGATCTCATGGATCAAATCCTCCATGCAGATAATTCCATATTTACCAAGAGATTTTGCAATAAGGGCATTATCCGTCAGGGCAATCCTCTGTTTCTTGATCTTGCCATAACCGCGTTTGTAAATCAAGTCATTCACAGACTTCAGGTTTGAGTAACCCCATGCAATGTATGGTTCCACAATCCTCAGCATGTTAATAGAAGCCTTGTTAAGTTTAACAAAAGTGCCACTGAAGATTTGGAGAAGACAAAGAAGTTGCAATACTTTTCGGACCTTTGGGCTAACACCATTGATACCTCTGATTCTGATCACAAAAGCTAACTTGGGTTCAACAGGTACATGGTAGTTGCCAGCTTTGCGTGCCATTCTAGCCAGCCGGATTTCACTCCTGTACATCTGTCTGTACTCCTTATGGTAGGCTTTAGCTTTTTCATAGATAACTTTTCTCCGTATTTTACGGAGCTTTTTAATAGCCATCTTCTTCTTCAAGCGTTTGGCCTTCAGTATTGCAAAAGCCTTTCGCTTTTTCAGAAGGGATTCTGGAACGGATGGTAGCTTCTTCTTTTCTTCTACGCCCACCATGATTCCGGCTGGAAAAAGAGGAAGTACCTTAAACAAAACTTCTAATACTAGCTATAGCACTTTAAGTTTTGCAAAGTGTTATATAAATATTATCTCATTGGAGCCTCACAACAACATTGGGAGAGAGGTGCTATTATTATCCCCATTTTACAGAGGAGTAAACTGAGGTAGACCGAGGGGAAATGAGTTGCCCAGGGTCATATAGCTAGTAAGTGTCTGAGCATAGATTTGAACTCAGTTCTTTCAGATGCGAGGTTCAATGTTCTAACCATTGCACCACCTAGCTGCCACCTACTTTTTAAATGGGGTCAGAACTGAATATTGTTAACCAAATACATAACTCCCTTTCCCCATCCTTTTTCTACCTGTGACCTGAGCCATACCAAGAAGGCCGACTCAAGAGAAAAGGCCTCAGCCCAAGTAAATATGTTACCTTTTCTTTCTTGTGGCCAGTCTGCTTCTTCTTGCCCTTTCTACTAACTGCCCTCTACTCTTTGACCTAAGGCCTCTCCTTGTAGAATAGAATGTAAATTTCAGAAAGATATTTTCAATGCCACTGTTGCCTGGTGATAGCCTCAAAAGCACAGGGAATTTTCGAAGATTTGGGGGCAGGAGTATATTATGAGCAAAGGTGAAACATATTTGTGCGTCTATGATCAAGGTCACCGGATGTATCTCTTCTTGTTAAAACAAAGTCTATTCCTACTCTTGGAATTCTACAACATGCCTGGAAAACAGGATGAGCCATCAGTGATTCCATAATGCTAAGCAAGAATGGTTTGAATCCTGCTGGGTTTTTTTTTCTTCTTCTATCATTTTATATGCAACTTTTAGGGGTGGCAGAGAGATGTTCACTACTATTACAAGCACCATACATGCCCATTTTCCAGTTTTCCCCTAATTTCTCTATTTTAGTTAGTGGTGGCATTCCATATCATCCAAGTTCAAATCCTTGGACTGTTCCTTCAGTTATTCATACTGAAAAAGTCCTGCTGCTTTGGGGGAGAGTCAGGGAGAGAAAGGAAGAAGATAGATTGGTAAAGTCTGAATCTGAGCGCTATAAGAGACTTTAAGCAGTCTATTTCTGTATAGTTAACCCCACCACCACCACACACCTATACAAATGTATTACGTATCTATATATTTGTTGAAAGAAGGTATAAGAATGTGGAGTGGGTACTTAGTAAATGTGTGCTGCCTTATCTCCTGTTCCCTCCTTTCTAGGCTCACTATAGATAGCTCAGACAGGTATTAAAGACACCACCTTTTCTCTTGTTGCTCTTTGCCTTGGGCAGCAAGGTGGTGCAGTGGTTAGAGTGCTTGGCCTAGAGTCAGGAAGATCTCAGTTCAAATCTAGCCTCACACCACACGAGCACACTATCACAGAAGTGACCCTGGGCAAGTGACCTCCCCTCCATTTGCCTCAGTCTCCTCATGTATAAAATGGAGATAATAGTGGCACCTTCCTCTTAGGGTTGTTGTGAGGATCAAATAAGATGATGA
The DNA here is from genome assembly GCF_011100635.1 of Trichosurus vulpecula. Taxonomy (NCBI): domain Eukaryota; kingdom Metazoa; phylum Chordata; class Mammalia; order Diprotodontia; family Phalangeridae; genus Trichosurus; species Trichosurus vulpecula. The sequence continues at coordinate 226,856,867 of NC_050579.1, read as the reverse complement.
TTGTAAAGCACTTAGAACAGTGCCTGACACATAGTAGGTGTTTAATAAATGTTAATTAATATTATTACATAGGATGCTGTCTTCATTTACTATCTTAGGAACATGGCAGCCCTCTCACATTGCACCTTTTGCTCCTGCTGGTGTACCTCTTACTAGCTTTATAATCCCTTTAAAGTTCTGCTCAAGTCCTACCACCTTCGAGACAACTCCTTGCCACCTCCCAGCTTGTTCTGCCCCTCCTCCAAACACCCGGAGCACATGGTTTACATCTATCATTTTTGCATATTAATCCATTCAACTTAATTTATACATTCCTGAAAAGTAAGGGCCCTGTCTTCTTTCAACAACTATTTGAGCACCAGCTATAATCTGGCCTTAGATACTTCTTGGCTGTGTGACCCTAAGCAAATCACTTAACCCTGTCTGGCTCAGTTTCCTCATCTGTAAAATGAGCTGGAGAAGGAAATGGCAAACCACCCCAAGAAAACCAAGAAATTTGCCAAGAAAACCCCAAATGGGCTCATGAAGAGTCAGATATGACTGAAAAGTGACTGAAATATTTAAGATGCTCTAGGAGGAAGAAATTATTCCTGCTCTCAAGTTTATGATCTGTTAGATAAAGATAAAAATAATCAGGATACATGATAGTATGTAAGAAGTGCTACAGGTAAGAGGTCTTTTAAGAGGGGATGATCTGGGAAGGCTTTAAGGAAGACAATATTTAAGTTGGACCTTGAAGAGTGGGAAAAGTCATCTATCTGGTAGAATAGAACATTAGGTGTTAAAATCTGGGTGAAAATCTGGTTCTGTTATATCTGTTCTATTATTTGTTCCCTGTATGATGTTCAGCAAGTCATTACAGTAGAAGGAGCACTGACTTAGAACATAATAAGCTCCTTGAAAATAGAGATGTGTCTATTCTTCGTATTACCAGTGCCTGGTGCATAGTAGGTGCTTAATAATGCTGGGCTCTGTAGTCAGAGGGCCTTGGTCCTAATCCAACCTCAGATTCTGTATCGCCAACACAATATTCACAGTGCAGACAGCAACTATGAATATGCTGGCATAGTTCTGAATTGCAAAATATAACAAACTCGCTATATGGAAGACAGAACCAAGACATTTATTCAGACACCAGAAAGCCACATCCCAACACTAGAAATCTGAATCCATCACAGCAACAAAGAAATCCATACACAATAACAATGGAGGGGGCACTGCCATTCCCAAAGCCTTTCCTCTGCTTGGGCCTTCCCATAAACAAAAACTCATAGCTAGCTGCTTCCTCTCTCTCCCTCAGGCTCTAACTGCTCTGACCAGCTTCCTCTGTTCTGCTCCACCCTTCCTGCTCTACCCGTTCATCAAACTCCTCCCACCACAGGCTTCATGTAACTTAGGCTTCCATGTGACTTAAGCAGGTCACATGGGCCTATTAATGGATGGGAAGATCTTCAAATTTACATTACCATTACAGATGCTCACTACCTATTTGACCTTGGGCAAGTCACTTAACCTCCTTGTGCATCAGTTTCCTCACTGGTAAAATTAGGAGGTTGGACTAGATGGCCTTTCAAGTCCCTTCCAGTTCTAAATCTACAGTCTTATGGAGGGACAAGTGTACAAATATGGCAAAGAAAGAATTAACAAGATTTGGTGACTGGATATTAAGGATAACGCAGATAAATGAGTTAAAGATATATGAAGTTTTTGAGCCTGGCAAATGAATAGTGCTACTAACAGAAAAGGGAAAATTAGAAGGAAGAGCTTGATTTAGAGGAGAATTTTTCAGTTTGATTGTCTTAGAGGCAAGTATCTGGGAAGTTGAAATGAGAAATTGAAGACAGAAGTCAGAACTGGAGGGGGATTTGGGAATTTTCACTATGGAAGTTATGGTTGAAGCTTAGGAGTAGGGGAGATTGCTTGGGGAAGAGGTGGGGATGAGAAGAGGGCATAGGACACAGCCTTGGGGGAAACGTCTACATTTACATGGCAGAAAGAGAAGCTTCAGCAAAAGAGACTAGAGAGAAGAGTTCAGAGCAACAGGAGACTCAAGAGAGAAAAATGTGATGAAGCCAAAGCTAACCTGCTATAGACCAGTGGTTCTTACACTTTTCTCTTTGCTCATGACAGTATTTTTCCCTGTGAAGAATCACAATTCACTACAGGTCAATTGGAAGGCATGGATGATTGTAAGGATAAATTCCATACAGCTCAGTAAATTGATAATTAATTTATGAAATTATGAAATGGAAACAACATGCCCAGTTCTATGGGTACTCTCTGGGAAAGACCACAATGGCACTGGGCAACAGGGATGCAATCACACTTTAATAACCACAGAGAGTGCAGAAGCAGATGGCATTGGGTCAGAGGATAAGATGATGAAGAGTGCAGGTAGTGTGAGAAGGAGGATAGGGAGGGGAAGAGGCAAAGAATATCACTCATCCAACCATAGATTAGAGTTAGGAGTGCTTAGCAACATGGACCCAGATGGAGATGGAAGAATGCTCAGGGGTAAGAGTTTGAGCTCTCATTTTAAGGGGTTCTTGGGGGGAATGGACTAACTCTTTCTGTATCTTCTTGGGGTTAGCTGATTAACATTGTGAGGATAAAAATTATCCAGCTTACAGTAAAGGAAACTGAGGCAGAATTCTGAACCAATGGCACTTTATTAAAGAGTCCATGATCCCCTCTAATGAAGTGGACCTCAGATCTTCTTCATGGTCTGAGATACCCCCTCCTTCCAGGGCCCTATTTTTTATAGGATTGGATATCTAAACATTAAAGAACAGCTGTACCAGATACAGAATAATTCCATTGGTTGACATATGATCCACAGACTAAAATGTGCAAAATAATATATCAGCAGAGTCACAAGCTGGGCAAAGCAAGGAATATCTCAACTTACTAGGTGGTCATAATATGGACACCTGCTCGTGTTGGATGAGAGTGAATGGTCTGGAGGTACAAAAATAACTTTGGGGGGCTTTCCATGTAGTTGAATCACCTCTGCCACACTGGGCTTGGTCACCATGACAAGGAAAAACAAGGGTTTTTTCCTTGATTATGCTTCCCATGATTATGCAAGTGGTTTTAATATCTGTAGCTCACAGCTCTGGAGTGAAACATACAGAATTTATAATTACTACCGCTATCACATCAAATTGATTAATACTGATTGGAATAGGATAGGGGGTCTTCAAAGAATCAACTTCCTCATTCCCCCCTTCAATCCACTGAAATACCCCAGTCTTTTCTTTGGATTGCTACAATCTAAATGCATGGAGGGTAGTCCTTCATGGGCAACGCAAAACCCGTAGGGGTGAGTCCCCTCACTGAGGTGTAAAGGTGACATTAGTAAAGAAGGAAATGGGCAAAATATACTGATTATGTTCTATTTGATTAAACTATAACTCATAATATACTAAATGTAAAAATATATGTCTGAGGTGACATGCTCACTAACCAAGAACCATGAGGGACAAGTACCTCCTAGCAAAACATATCCTACAAGACATGAAAATTGAGGGACCATAGGGCATTTGTTCAAGCACAGCAATGCAAGCATTTTTTTGCCCTACATATAAGTTCTGAAATTTTTTATGAAAACTATTCAAGCAATTTTGACAAACAGCCATCCTATTATGGTGATGGGGGCAACATCCCTGCAGACAATACAAACAGATCTAGATAACATATACCCATCATCTCAAACTTATCAGTAGCTTTTGGTATTCTAGTGGTCTGGAACTATGGAGGTCTGGAATTTGTCTGAAACATATATATAACAGGACCAGAACACTGATGCAGCACCTAGATGGCTTCTGCTGATTCATATATTACCAGGATGTGAATTTTGGTTAATATGTGATACATTTTGTAAAATATGTTCCTTTAGTCATTGGGATGGTTTGAATATGACTTCCAGATTCCCTTTTACAATCTTATTTCCTGCTATTTCCCTTTTATACTGGCTATTTACAAACTTACTGAATAGAAGGGGGAAAGGTGAATCAGGGGGACCAGAACAAGATACAATTTCAACATACTCAGGGTAAGCTCTAGACTCACCCATCCTACACACATCACCTTATTATTTCAAAAATGCTTTGATCCCACTCTCCTATCATTACTTGCCAAAACCATAGGATTTTGAGCTGGAAGCGGTTTAAGGATGATCTAATCTAATCCTCTTGTATTAACCACTCCTTCCTTGAGACTGTTGAATTTGCTACAGAAATGTTTCCTCATATGTAGCAAAGTATTAGGCACATTCAGTGGGAGTGTATATGTATTTTTTTTAGTTGAATGAGTCATCTTATATTGCCAAAAGTTTTTCCTGGTACATTCGTATTTCTCTCTTTGGAAACTGTCTTGTCCATATTTTCAGGTTACAAGCTTTGATAATGCTGACTTTATGATGCCAGCTTTGACAACCACACCAACAACACAAGACTTAGTGGGACCATATCAGAACACTGAGCAAGCCAAAGCCTTCTGACTTTAAATGCTTGGTTAAGAGCTCAAGACTGAGAGAAATGCACAATTGCACAAGAATTCAGGAACCTTTTCTTCCATCGAGAGACTTGAATACATATAGTATAAAATTGCCATTTCAAGGACCCATAGAGATGCAATTTGAATCGATAGAATCTCAATAAGCAGTAAGTAACAAGAATTTGTTAAACAGCATGAACTGGGTGTTGGAGATAGAAACAAAAAAGTAGAAAAAAGTCTTTCACCTTATGAACCTTATGTTCTAACAGGGAAGATTTTATATATAAGGATATATGTATACATACACACATACATAGACACTCATGTACACACATTTATACATGTATATGCCTATGTGTACATATACACATACATGTGTGTATATATACATGTACATGGATATAAATGCATAAAGAAAAGAGATACAAAGTCAACCTGGGAGAAAGGAGAGGTACTAGCTGTTGGAGGGACCTTGGAAGCCCTCATACAAAAGCAGAGTTTTGAAATCCTTGGCTGGCTATGGAGAACATTCCTGGCATGGGGAAATAGCCAGTGCAAAGTCATGAAGATGGGAGATGCTAAGTGTGTAAGGAGCAGCAAGTGGGCCATTATAGCTGGATCAAAGAGTGAATGGAGGGGAGTAAGGAAGGTGGGAAAGGCAGATTGGAGGAAGGTTGTGAAGGTCTCTAGATGCTAAACAGCAGAACTGACATTTGATCCTAAAGGTAATAGGGAGCCTATGGAATTTGAGTAAAGGAATGACGTGGTAATGTCTGCACTTTAGGAAAATCCCTTTGGCAGCTGTGTTAAGATGGATTGAAGGAACTGGACATGTTTAGCCTGAAGAAGCAAGAGAAGGCTCAGAGGTGGTGGGGGTAGGGAGAACTGGTGTTGTCTTCAGTTGTTTGAAGGGCTGTCATGTAAAGGAAGCTCCACCCTGAAGCAATAAGAAGTTGCAAAGAGATCAATTTAGGCTTGATATCAGGAAAATTAGATCCTCAGTGAACAGATTCCTCAAATTAGATCTGTATAAAAGTTGAATGAGCTGTCTTGAGAAGTGGTGGGCTCCCTTTCCATGGAGGTGGATTAGATGGCTGCTGAGGTTAACCTCCAATGCAAATGCTATGATCATGTGATTGTATGAGAAGGAGGAGACTTGAGGCACAGGGTATTGAAATAGTCCAGGTGAGAGGTGATGAACATTTGCATTGGGTGGCTATGTAAGTAATGAGAAGGATATGGGATTATGGTTAGAAGTTAGAAATAACAGAATTTGGCACCTGATTGGCTACATGAGGTGAGGGAGAGTGAGAACAACACTAAGGTTTTGGAGGATGATGGTACCTTCAATAGTGATAGGGAATTTGAAATTGTGGTGGGTTCACAGAGGAAGATGAGTTCTGCTTTGGAGTTGGAGATTTTTGTGAGACATCCACTGGGGAATGTCCAATAGACAATTGGAGCTATGTACTTAGAACTTAGAACTGAGTACTTAGGGATGGATGTCTAGGTCTAGAAGTAATATCCTAGAAATGATTTTTAAAACTGTGGGAGCTGATAAGATGACCAAGTACAAGAATAGAGAGAAAAGAGAAGAGGTCCCAGAACAGCTCCTTGAAGAAAACCTTTGTTTCATGCACATGAAAGAGATGATGAGATAGAAAAGGAGACTGAGGAGTATTCAGAAATAATAATAGCTAGCATTTCTATAATGCTTTAAGGTTTGAAAGGCATTTTATAAATATTTTCTCATCTTATCCTCACAATGACCTGTGAGGAAGGTGCTATTATTATCCCCACTTTACAGATGAGGAAGTTGAGGCAGAGAGAGGTTAAGTCATACAGCTCTTCCTGAGAAGGAAGACTCCAATTCTAGCACTCTGTCCTCTGGGCCTCCTATCTGATTAAGTAGGAGAAAGGTATGAGAACCAAGAGAATAGAAATAGATACCTTTCATTTAGAGCAACAAGACAAGAGTTAAGGATTTGGGGGTGGGAAAAGAAAACATAACAAATTAATGACATTGCCTTGATTGGTTGGTTGTTGTCCTTTGTTCTCAGAGAGGACCAAAATGACATCACTATGCCAGAATCAAATTTCAATGTGTCTGACTGTGGCTGATCAGACCAATACAAACTCGGAATGTTCTACCACAGGTCAGGCAAAAATAGTCCATGTGAACATTTGGGGTGGATTCTCTAAATTTGCACATCTCGTGTTTCTTTTGAGCTACTGCAATTTTACTTTGCTCATAAAGCACAGCATCCTCTTTGATGCAGGCATGCCATGCTGGGCAGTCTTTGCCCATGTCACACATTCAATTCCAAAGTTCTCCAGAGAGACCTTGAGAGTCTCCATGTACTGATTCTGCTGACCATGTGAGCTCTTTCCTTGGGTGAGTTCTCTGTAAAATGGTTTGTTGTTTGTCCTTCACTCTCAAAGAAGACCAATGACATCAGGAAGGTGATGTCATGACTTGCAAGTGAGTTGAATTTAAGTGAGAGAGGGCTGTGCAAAGTCACCAGTCTCACTCTTTTCTCTGGAGCCATCTGAGTCCAGTGGCAAGATGATTGGAGATGGCCCTGGATGCAGTGGGAGACCTTGGCCTTTTCAAGCTAAAGTCTTCCCCAGGTCTCAGTTTGTCTGGGGCAATGCCTATTCAGTTATTAAGGCTAGGTAAGAAACGAGGCAAAAATGTCCTCTTTTGCCTAGTTAAAAAAATCAGTCTGGGAGGGACAGACCTTCAGGGCTTCTGGCCAAAAAAGAAATAATTGCTATTTACACTCACTCTGAGCCATCAAAACCCAAGCAATGACCAAGTGATGCTTGGATGGAACTTATAGTAGGCCAATGAATGAGAGCCAGAGTTATTTGGGTTTAAGACGTGGTCCTTAAAAAAGGAAGTCTAGCTTGTAAACCCCAAGATACATTGCAAGGTTTCAGTGATCAAAATTTATATTCCTTTTGGCCAAGCACCTGCAGATAAGGGTATGATTCCCTATATGGACAGAGGAAAAAAAGGGAGAGGAGAGAGGGAAGGAAAGGAGGGAGAGGAGGAAGCCTATTCCAACTGGAACTGTCTGGTTGAGTGCTCAGTGGGGCAGCTACTATTACTCACGGATTATTTTTTGCCCTTCATTCTTGAAGAAGACCAATGACATCAGGAAGGTGATGTCATGATTTGCAAGTGAATTGGAGCTAAGCGAGGCAGGGCTGTCCAAAGTCATCAATGTCACTCTTTTCTTCATAGCCATCTGGGTCCAGTGGCAAGATATAGATCAGGACATTGCCTCAAACAAGCTGAGACCTGGGAAAGACCTTAGCTTGAAAAGTCCAAGGTCTCCCACTGCATCTCTGTAAAATAGTCTTCTAGGTGAATGTATGTTTGGCATTCAAACAATGTGGCCAACCCACTGGAGTTACCTCTCTGAAGTAGAGTTTGAATGCTTGGCACTCAAAGCGTTACTGCACTGATGGTATTACCTTGATATGATTGAATGGAAATGAGTCTACACAGATTTGATAAGAGCCATGAAGGACAGAGAAAGTGTCCTGATGTGGAAGCAGCTATCTGGATCAGAAGCGATATTTTCTGCATTGTTCTTTAGGAATATAATGGACCATAGCAAAATACAGGTGAAGCATTAGCTGATCATTAGATTATTTTCAGGATATTTTTAGGACCTTAAGAGCTTAAAAAAATACTGTCTTTGTACTCTGGCATGTCAGTGATAAGGGAAACCAGGGAAGGAAAAAGAAATCTTTCATTCCAGGGATCACCTCCGACTTACAACATTTGTTCAAGGCTTTTGTCAAGAAGCTACTATCTGGAGAGTACTTGGTGCTGTCTTAGTAGGTAAACAAAGGTATCTCTCTATCTGTCTCTATAGTTATCTATAGTTGCCCTCAAGGAGATTACAATTTATTAAGGGAAATGAGGCTTATACACCTATGAGACTTATACACATAAAAGAAGGCAAAAACATACCCTAATGTATTTTATTTGTTGATGTGGCCAATGTGTTCATTTGTATTATTTATTTGTACTTTGTTATTAGAGAAGGTTCTCTCTTTTTTTGTTTTTGTTTTGGGTTTTTTTTTAGAAGGGAAGTTATTGGGAAGTGACAGACTCCTTATACAAGCAATTTTAAGATATTTGGTATAATACATACTATAAATAGGGTAGAAAGAACATTGGCTATAGAGTCAAAGGGTCTGGATCTAAATTTTACCTATTACTATGATTTTGAATAAATCGCTTAACTTTCCTGGGTCTTAGTTTCCTCATATGGAGAGGGTTGGAGTAGTTAGCCTCTGGAGATCCTTCCAGCTAGAGTTTAACCTTAATAGACAGGAAAGGGAACCCTGAAAGAGCTTGATAAACCAGAAAGCGGTTGAAAGTCTACAGCAGGGGTGAGGAACCTGCGCCTCAAAGCCACACGTGGTCCTCTAGGTCCTCAGGTACAGCCCTTTGACTGAATCCTTTGATTTCTGAAGTTTGGATTCAGTCAAAGGGCCATACCTGAGGACCTAGAAGTTGCCCATCCCTGCTCTAGAAGTTGTGAAGGATAGCAGGTACTGAGAAGAAGAGAGAGGGATGGTCTTTTGAGGCTGTGGTCAGGCTGAGGTCAGAGACCTCAATGTTCAGGATCTTGGAGGTACAGCCATTCAGAATAATTAGATCTGAAGTATATGAATGGACTGTGAATCTTTACTAAAGAGATCATAAGGGCCAAGGAGGCCAAGACTTTTATAGGACAGGTGAGGAGTGTGAGTAGGATGTTGTCCACGTGGATATTTTCCAATCCAGATGGTATTTAGAGATGGGTGGAGAAGAATGCTGTGATCACTAGATACTAAAGTCTATCAAGGAAGGTAGATGACAGCCACCAGAATGTGGAGATGGTGGCACAAGCAGATGGTATGGGCTTATTTATACAATCCCTCATAACAAGGGATAGAAACCAGTAAGTGTTTCTCTTGTATGTCCCTCCATTTAGTCGACAGCTTTCATAGTATTTCTGCAGAGTAAATACTTTCCTTGTGCAGGGGGAAAGGGCAAAGATCCATAGACTCCTTTCCAATCTGTTCTCTGGATCATAGCTTGTTTTAGCTCATGACAATATGCTGTTGGGAAAGGCCAGACAGGGGTGTCCCTGTATCAGTTATGACATCACTGAACAGATGGTGGAATCAGGGAGGGAGAATGATCTGAGAGGAAATATACTTTGTGCCTTTCTTGCAGGGCAAACAGAGCCTGCTTTCTTTACCAGTCTCCTGAGCCAGATCAGCAGTTCTCAGACTTTTGGCTTCAGGCTTCCTTTGCTCTCTTATAAATTATCAAGGACCCCAAAAACTTTTATTTATGTTGGTTACATCTATTGATAATTACCATATTAAAAATTAAAACTGATAAAATTGTAAAGCTTTAATTCATTTGCAAATAATAAATTATATGTAAACATAATTTAACATGTTTGATTTAAAAAACCTATATGTTCCAAGACAAAAAAATAATTTCACGAGAATGGCATTATTTTATATATTTTTGCAAATCTCTGTCGTGTCTGGGTTAATAGGAGACAACTGGAATGTCATATCTGCTTCTGCATTTAATCTGTTGTAATATAGTTTTGGTTGAAGTATATGAAGAAAATCTGGCCTCAGAGATATGTAGTTGGCAAACGGACCGATATTTTAATAGGTGAATACTATTTTAGTATTATTATGAAAATAGCTTTGACCTTATAGACCCCCCTGAAAGGTCCTCAGGGACTCCCAGGAGTGCTCAGATCACACTTTGAGAACTGCTGATCTAGATTATTTTTTCCTTTTATTATGTTTTCAAAATTAGAACAAAACTTAGGAGACTTCTGGTGCCAAGATGGTGGAGTAAGGAAGCAACCCTCTAAAGCCCTCCAAGTTGCTCTCCAAACAACTAGAAAATCACCTCAGAATTGATCTAGGAGCAGGGAAGCAGCTTACCAGCCTGGAAAATAAGGTCTATTTCACTGGAGTGGGAGGGGAGTGAGGTCCAAGAGTGCAGCAAGCCTCACAGCAGGGGGCCTGCAGCAAGGCTCTGAGCCTGGGGCAATCCACCAGTGAGGCCCAACCCTTCTGCAAACCAGCAGTCCCCCAGGCAAGTGAGCAGTCTGTGTAGCACAGCAAGGCACCACCCCAGCAACCCCATCCCCAGTACAAGCCACCAGCCAGGCCTTGACCCCATTGCTGACCAGTAGAGAAGCCCTGCCTTGGGGCTGACCAACAGTGAGACCTTGTCTCTGGGGCCTACCAGCAGAGAGACCTTGTTTCCATACCAACCCAGCAGCAGGGCCCCACCCATCAGGCCAACCAGTAAGTAACCAGTAAGATCCCTCCTCTAGTGCCAGCCACCAAAGACTCTGTTATCATAGCAGCAAGGCTTCCCCACCCCTCCACCCTGAAGCAGACCAGTAGATAACCCCATACCCAGGGGAAGCCAACAGGGAGGCCCCACCCCCAAATACAAGCCAGGAGAGAAGCCTACCCTTCAGAGAAAGCTAGCAGCTAAGCCCTGAGCCCAAGTCTCACATAAAAATACCAAATCACACACACACACACACACAAAAATGCAGAAAAAAATGAGCAAAACAACAACAACAACAACAAAAGAGCTTGACTATAAAAAGTTCCTATGGTGATAGAATCAAGGCATAAACTTAGAAGAGGACAATAGTGTCAAATTGGCAACATATGAAGTCTCAAAGAAAAATGTAATTTGGCATTAGTCCCAGAAAGAATTCTTAGAAGAGCTTTAAGAATTTTAAAAAGCAAATTAGAGAAGTAAAAAGATAAATTGGAGAAATAAGAGTAATGCAAAAGAATCAAGGAAAAAAGTCAGTAACATGGGGAAAGACATACAAAAATTTACAGAGGAAAATAAGTCCCTAAAAAAGAGAATTGGCCAAATGGAAAAAGAAGTACAAAAGCTCAGTGAAGAAAATAATTCCTTAAAAATTAAAATTGAACAAGTAGAAACTAATGACTCTATGAGACATCAAGATACAATAAAACAAAATGAAAAAGTAAAAAAAAAAATAGAAGAAAATGTGAAATTTCTCATTGGAAAAACTGACCTAGAAAATAGATCCAGGAGAGATAATACAAGAATTATTAGACTACTTGAAAGCCAGAATTTAAAAAAAAAGTCTGGACAACCTCTTTCAAAAAATTATAAAAAACAAACAAAAAAACCCTGCCCTGATACCTTAGAACCAGAGGCAAGATAAAAATTGAAATAACCCACCCATCACTTCCTGAAAAAGATTCTCAAATGAAAACTCCCAGGCATATCATAGCCAAATTCCAGAACTCATAGATAAAGGAGAAAGTATGCAAGCAATCAAAAAGAAAAAAATCAAATATCATGGAGCTACAGTCAGGATCACACAGGATTTGGCGGCTTCCACATTAAAGAAACAGAGTTCTTGGAATATGATATACTAGAAAGCAAAGGAGTTAGGATTACAAGAATCACCAACCAGCAAAATTTAATATAATCTTTCAGGGGAAAAAATAGATATTTGATGAAATAGAAGACTTTCGAGCATTTATAATTAGAATGATGGACTCTTAATAAAGCTGCCCCTACCCCCAATATTCTAGCTCCCTTATGGAACCCACTGAATAGTAGACATGTCCTGATTTAACCACACAATCTGACTTTAACCACGCCACAGGCATCCAGACTCAATATAGCCACTGCCCCTAGCTAGCCACTGCCCGTTGCTAGCCACTGCCCCCAGGTCCAATTCGCACATTTGCATATATGTGTTCTTGTACTCAACCACAATCCATTTAGCCCAAGACAGGACCAGAATAGCAACTATCCATCTTGACCAGACAGGACCACAATAGCTAGCTAATCAGAAAGCAACACAACCAGCATGTTTGACCACCAAACCACAGAAAGGATCCCTCCCCATTACCTAATCTCTTAACAAACCACTCCTGACTTTTTAATATTCATAATTTCTATTGTATAATTACACTTTTACCCTATAAAAATCCATCTTGCTTTCTCTGAAGTTGCTGGTTCATCTTGGAACCTAGCCCACTTTTGAGTGGCATCAATCCTCAATAAATGCCTGTACTTGGATTACAGGTGGTCTGACTTTTAATTCTTTGAGACAGTGTTACCACAACACACCATGAAACCAGAACAAAAACATCAGAACTGAATAAAAAATTTGACCTCCAAATACAAGACTCCAGGGAAACAAAAAAAAAAATACAAAGAAGAAACAAGAAAGAGAAAACAGAAGAAATTCAATAAGGTTAAACTGTTTATATTTCTATATGACAAAATAATATTTATAACTCCTAAGGACTTTATTACTATAAGAGCAATTAGGAGTACATATAGACAGAGGATGTGGCAATAAGGTGACTTTGAAGGGATGATACCCCAAAAAACAAAATAAAGTGGTGAGAAAGAAAATTGCACTGGAAGAGGAGAGGAGAGATTGAATGAGATAAGTTATCCCACAAAAAAGAGGCATGAAAGAGCTATTATAATGGAGGGGAAGATGGGTGGGGCAAGGGGTGGTGAGCAAAGCCTAAACCTTACTCTCATCAAAATTGGCTCAAAGAATCAATAACATACACAGTCAGTTGAATATAGAAATCTATCTTAGCCTACAAGGAAACAAAATGGGACAAGGATAATAGAAGGGGGAGGGGTGACTGATACAAGAGAGGGCATATTGGTGAAGGCAGTGATCAGAAATAAAACACTTGTGAGGAGGGAAAGTGTGGAGTGTAAGAGAGAGAAGGGGATAAACAAGTGAAAAATTTCATGGAGGGAAATACACAGTAAGTTATCATAACTATGGATGTGAATGAGATGAGCTCACTCATAAAACAGAAGTAGATAGCAGAATAGATTTAAAACCAGAATCCTACAATATGCTGTTTACAAGAAACAAATATGAAGCAGAGAAGTACACGAAGGATAAAGGTAAAAGGCTGAACTAGAATCTATTATGCTTTGGCTGAAGCAAAGCAGGGGTAGCAATCATGATCTCAGATAAAGCAAAAACAAAAAGAGATCTAATTAAAAGAGATAAAGAAGGAAACTTTATCTTCCTGAAAGGTAACATAGACAAGGTGATAAGCCATCAACATACTAAACACATGTATACCAAATGGTATAGCATCTAAATTTTTGAAGAAGTTGAATGAGTTACCGGAGGAAACAGTTAATAAAACTGTACTAGTGGGGAACCTTAACCTTCTTCTCTCAGAACAAGATAAATCTAACCAAAAAAAAAAAAAGAAGTTAAGGAGGTGAATAAAATTCTGGTAAAGTTTGATATGATAGATCTCTGGAGAAATTGAATGGGAGTAAAAAGGAATATACTTTTTTCTCAGTACTTGCAGAAAAAGTCTATTAAAAACTCTAAAGAGCATAGGCACAAATGGACCTTACCTTAAAATGATAAGTACTATTTATCTAAAACCACCAACAAGCATTATATGTAATGGGGATAAGCTAGAAGCCTTCCCAATACAATCGGGGTAAAGCAAGGATGCCCATTATCACCTCTATTACTTAATATTGTACTAGAAATGTTAGCTATAGCAATAAAAGAAGAAAAAATGAATTAAATGCATTAGAATAGGCAAAGAAGAAACAAAACTATCACTATTTGCAGATGGTATGATGTTATACTTAGAAAATCCTAACAAATCAACTAAAAACTACTTGAAATTATTAACAACTCTAGCAAAATTGCAGATACTAAATAAACACACATAAACCATCAGCATTTCTGTATATTACCAACAAAGTCCAGGAGCAAGAGATAGAAAGAGAAATTTCATTTAAAATAACTTCAGGCAATATAAAATACTTGGAAGTCTACCTGCCAAGACAAACCTATGAATTATATGAATACAACCATAAGATACTTTTCACAAAAATAGTCAGAATTAAACAATTGGAAAAAAGATTAATTGCTCATCACTAGGCTGAGTCAATGTAATAAAATGACAATTCTACCTAAATTAATCTAGTTATTCAGTGCCATATCAATCAAACTATCAAAAATTATTTTATAGAGCTAGAAAAGATAACGAAATTCATCTGGAAGTATAAAAGTTCAAGAATATCAAGGGAATCAATGAAAAAATGCAAAAGAAGATGGTCTAGCCATACCAGATCTCAAATTGTAATTTTGAGCAGTAATTATCAAAAAAAAATCTGGCACCGAGTAAGAAATAGAGTGGTGGAGCAGTGGAATAGATTAGATACAAATTACATTATAGTAAATGACCATAGTAATCTAGCATATGATAAATCCAAAGATCCAAGCTTTTGGAACAAAAACTCACTATTTGACAAAAGCTATTGGGAAAACTGGAAAACAGTATGGTAGAAACTAGGTATAGATCAATATCTCACAGCATATACAAAGGTAAGGTCAAAATGGGTACATAGAAGGTGATAACATAAGAGAACATAGATTAGTTTATCTGTCAGATTTATGGATAAAGGAAGAACTTAGGACCCAAGAAGATACAGAGAGCATTAAAAGATATAAAATAGACAATTCTGATTATATAAAATTAAAAGGGTTTCGCACAAAGCCAATGCAACCAAAATTATAAGGAAAGCAGAAAACTGGGGGAAAATTTTTGCAACAAGTATCTCTGATAAAGACCTCATTTCTCAAATATATATAGAAATATTTAGAGAGAGTCAAATTTATAAAAATACAAGTCATTCTCCAATAAATAAATAGTCAAATCATATAAACAGGGAGTTTTCAGACAAAGAAATCAAAGCTATCTACAGTCATGTGAAAAAATGCTCTAACTCACTATTGATCAGAGAAGTGCAAATTAAAACAACTCTGAGGTGCCAGCTCATACTTATCAGAGTGACTAATATGACAAAAAAGGAAAATGTTGGATGTTGGAAGGGATGTGGGAAAATTGGCACACAAACGCACTGTTGTGAACCAATCTTACCATTCTCAAAAGAAACTTGGAACTATGCTCGAAGGGCTAGAAAACTGTGCATACCCTTTGATCCAGCAATATCATCGCTAGGTCTATATCTCAAAGACATTCAAAAAAGAGAAAAGGATGCATTTATATAAAAATATTTATAGCAGCTCTTTTTTGTGGTGGCTAAGAATTAGAAATCAAAGACACGTCCATCGATTGGGGAATGGCTAAACAAGCTGTGGCATATGGTTGTAATGGAATATTACTTTGCTCTAAGAAATGACAAGCAGGGTGATTAGTAAAGTGAACAGAACCAGAAAAACGTTTTACATAGTAACAGCAATATTGTTTGATGAAGAACTGTGAATAACTTTCACAGCAATACACAAGACAATCACAAAGAACCAATGATGAAGCATAGTATCTGCCTCCAGAGAAAGAACTGATAGTAATTGAATACAGACTGAAGCATGCTATTTTTCATTTTATTTCATTTTTTCTTTTATTCTAGTCTTCTTGTACAAAATGACTAATGTGGAAATGTTTTACGTAATTGCACATGTATGATCTATATCAGATCGCTTACCATCTCAGGGAGGGGAGAGGGGAGAGAAGGAGGAATAAAATTTGGAACTCAAAACTTTAAATAAAAATTATTTAAAATTGAAAAAAAAGGATGCAGCCTCTTCTGGCTATGCAGCCAATAAATAAAAATAAAAAGCAATATAGCCAATGTAAAAAAAAAAGTGAGATTAGTCAGTGGATGGAAACTCAAAGCTAAAGGCTAATCAGATATCCACTTACCCCTTGACAATAAATTGGAGAATTTGGAAAAAAAGGAAGAGCAAAACTTAGACTATTAAATGATATGCAGAAATTGACTAAACTCAACAAATGTGTATCCCTCTTCTCCCCCAAGACACCTGTGTGCCACATTCTATGAAAGAGGCAAAAGACATACTGCAAAAGGCATAATCTTTAACCCAATTTTGCTGCTACTTGAGAAGCAGTATTTAAGCATGGCAATCTAAGAATTGTGTTATAGACCAAGTGCCATGATGGTACTTTATTTCTTAGCTCCTCTTCACAGTAAAGCTTTGTTTTAGTAAAGTGCCATAACCTGTGTCTGTTCAATGGCACAGTTTGTCTTAGGGCTTGAGCTGCTAGCAACTTGGGAATAAGTTGGACTTTATTCCAACAATCATGGCTACCAAGACAGCTACAGAAATTGCTTGTCGTATGCCCAAACATTTTTGTCTAAAAAAAAAAAAAAGATTGGGTCTTATGTAATGTGCTTTTTTCTATCTTGCTACCAAATCTATACTATTGATCCCACAATAAGCACCCCATCTACTTATGTTCCACCTCTCAGCATCCCATGGTTGACTGATACTGTCATAGTTCCTAGATTTAGAACTGGAAAGGACTTTTGAGGCCATGTAGTCCAAATTTTTTCTTATTCTCTGGTTGAGGAAAAGGAGACCTAGGAAGGTTGAAAGCTGTCCATGGTAAAATTTGGTAGTTTAAGGCAGGGCTGTCCAAAATACTGCCTGTGGCTTGCAGTGTGATTTTATGTAGCCTGCCTGTGGGTTTTAATTTCCACCAGCGAAAAAATAAAATAATAATTTGCATGGAATGAGTATTAGATTTTTTAATTCCATCACTAATAAATAATCTCATTAACGTTAATTTTATTTGGTGTTTTTAAGCAGTATTCCAGATGGAACATATCCCACAGAATTTTCAAATGATCTGTGGGATGCGTTCCATCTGTATGATGCAGACTAGTCAGTATGCACCTACCTTTATAATGTCGTGTTGTCGCTTTGTTGTTTTGTGTTTGCTTTCTTGCTTTGTGCCTTTGCCTGTTGTATTGATGGCACGTTCCCCCACTTTCTATTAGTGTACTCTATTTTTTGTTCTGGGTGCAGCTCTCGAATAATTATTTTATTTTAATACAGCCCTAAGATAACCTAAGGCTGGACAGCCCTGGTTTAAGGGAAAGAGACAAAAGAGGATAATGATTTCTATATGGGAGAATGGAAGAAACTCTTTCTAATTTCTGTTTAGTTCATTTTGCAAATTTTTTGCTGAGCATTTATAAGGGACCATGCTGGGTGCTATTGGTATACAAAAATATTTCTGGTCTTCAGGAGCTTTTGGTCTGGCTTTTATTATAGAGCTACATGTTGGCATTTCAATACATTAAGATGATGCTGAAAAGTTAAATAGATTTGGCAGCATTGAGGAGGAAGATGGGAAATGGTAGAGAGCTCAACTTAAGAGCTGGGAGAGAACTGGATCTGAACTTTGCTTACAGCATAACCTCAGTTTCCTCAACATACCAAAACTTTAGACTGTCAATTATGAATTTACCTCCCTTACCACACCTTTCCCTTCTAAATACCCTAGCACCCAATTTTCACAAGAAACTTTCACCCTTTTAAGTTGTTTATTGTCCCTCATACCTACAACGCTCTACCTCTAAGTATTCCTCAGTTCCCTTCTGGGCTCATTTCAAAAGACACCTTCCATACCAGGCCTTTCTTGATTTCTTTCCCCTCTCATCGACCTAAAGACTGTATTCACTTTCTGCTTATGTTATATTTATTTACATGTACCTGTATACATGTTATATTCCCCCCCAGTAGGATGTAAGCTTCTTGAGGGCAAGGGTCATTCTATTTTATGGTTTTGCATGCTTAGCATCTAACACGGTGCCTTACCTTAACAAATGCTTAAGTTGCTTTGAATTTTCTGGCTTGAAAGCAGTAAAGTTGTAGATATGCTAAAGGAAATTCTTTCTTGCACGTGCATAACCTCTGTCCAGGGTACAGATAGGAAACTCTTCCAACTGTTTATGGTCAAATTAGTTAAAGAAGAGATAATCTAAAAAGTATCACTTAAATAATCAAATGGCTGGATAGATTTTATGTATTGCTTGGCAAGAGGTGCTCAGAGGGAGTGCCCCGCCATGCTCTTAAGACAGTCTAAAGCAGAGGAATCAAACTCAACTGGCTAGTGCACCAGAACCAAATTAAAATGTAATTGTGGAAATGTTTAATAAAATAAATAAAGATACAATACAACATAGAATATGTTAATTCATGGTTTTCCAAGTCATTATGTGGCTCACTGGAATCTGTTTCTATTTGAATTTGACACCATTGGTCTAAAGTATATAGCTTTAAAAGTTATAAAAGTCTCGAAGCAAAAGAGCTTGTTTTATAAGGGATAACTGATTGCTTAATGTGACTCACTGTCTTAGATGGGTTGCTGGACAGTGAGTGGTATGTTTAATGTTATTTCATTTTAATAAACTCATTTTTAAACATGGGAGACACCCTTTTTGTTTTATTTTATGAAGAGGGAGGCAGTGTGAGAAAGTGGAAAGAATGCCATCTCTGGGGTCAACGGACCTGGGTTAAAATACTACCTCTATTGTTAATGAGCTACAGGACTTTAGGTAAATCACTTAACCTCCTGGGCTTTAATTTACTTATCTGTACAATGAGAGGACTGGACCAGACGTCTTCTGAAGGCTTTTCCAGATTAGATCCTATGATTTCCACCCTAGACATCCTTGTCTTTTTAATTATCCTAAGAGTCCATACCACCTAAATTATCTTACTTACAAGTATCAATTAAATCACATAACCTAAAGTATGTCCTTGTTCCCTCCCCTCCCCTGTCCTCATCCCCATCATTGAACTAAAATTATGAATGAAAGAATACTATTCCAAAATCTTCATCCAGTTTTATTCTTGTCCAACTATGGAATCAAGATGAGGTTGTTTCTTTCCACTGTTTTCATAAGGAAACTGGAATAGGAAAAACTGAATGGCTTTAGGAAGTGTACAACTTTTGGAGATCTTGCTAAGACCTTAGTCAATCAGTAAAAAAAACCCCTAATTTTACCAGAAAATGGAAGGTATTTATTGACCTAGTTTTAGTTATTTGTTAGATTCCATTTCACTTAATGTATTTTTTGAGCACCTAGATTAATAAATCTCCTCCATAATCCATTAAAGATCAGTTGCTTACTTGTAAGGGAAGGGAATGGGAAGAGGGAAGAAGCATTATTAAGCACCTACCGATGTGCCAACAACTGAGCTAAACATTTTACAAATATTATTTCATCCAATCCTCACAACATCCCTGTGAGGTGGTACTTTTATGATCTCCATTTTCCAGTTGAGAAAATTGAGTCAAATAGAGGTTAAATGGCTTGTTCAGGGTGACACAGCTATGTATTTGAAGTCCCATCTTCCTGACTTCAGTCCCTGGGCTCTATCCACTGCACCACCCTAGTGTGCTTGTAGGTTAACTGTTGGCAGTAGGAGCAGAGGGGAGATGTTGATCCACTCAGTATACTACGTCTGCTTAAGCTTCATAGCCTGAAAGACACATAGTCTTGTGACTTTCATTCCAGCTTTGACTTTCTGCTAATATTCTAACCAGATCCCAGTGATCATTCAGAATGGACTTTTGCCATAGTAAGCAGTGAAATTGACACAGGTCATGAAGCATCACGATAATATGGTCAGTATGACCTTATGAGGTGATGTCATTCAACAACCACTGAATACCTATTATGTTAGGAGCTGGAAATAGAAAGACATAAATAGCAGTTCCTGCCTTCAAAGAGCTTATATATCCTTTTAGATGGTTTAAGAGTGGTGTAGGATTGTCAACGAACTGACATTTCACTTCTCAGAGAAAGGAGACTCAGTGATCTATTAGGAAGTTTTTTTGTTTTCTATTGGCTCTTGTACCTTATTTTTTATGGTCACACTTGGTATGAATGGTAATTACTAGTTTAATCATTAGGAGCGCTGTTACTACAGTACGTGATGAAGATCCAGGACCAGAAGGCATACATTTGTCCTGGTGATTATTTATTCCATTGGACACTAGAGGGCACTCAAGGGAAATGCCAAACTTTTTTTTTTTTTAAGCTAGCTGGCTGCATTTATTCTCTGGTTCTATCCCTTTTCTGGGCAGCTGTGCTTTTTTGCTAGACTGGGGCTGGGATCTTTGTGAATTTCTCTTTGGCTTAGCCTCACAGCCTAGAAAAGCTCCACCTTCTCCCCTTCATGCTATTCCCATTAAATCGTATTGGGTGAGGATCACATTATCCTATCATTATATCAGGATAGGATGATAGCATCTATCACACAAACAGCATTTCACTTTATACATTTGTTTACTGATTGTTGTTGTTTGTCCTTTGTTCTTGAAGTGGATCAATGATGTCAGGAGGGTGAGGTCTTGACTTGCAAGTGAATTGGATTTAAATGGTGCCAGGCTGTGCAAAGTCATCAGCTTCACTCTCTCCTCCAGTCATTTGGAGTCCAGTGGCAAGACATAGGTCAGGATGACTGACAATGGCTTTGGATGCAGGGGGAGATCTTGCCATCTTTAAGCTAAGCTATTTACTGATGTCATAGGAGTTAAAGAAAAAGATTTATAACTGTCATACTAGTTAAACTTAGTAACTCTTAAACCAGCCTATAGGTATTCCCCAAAACAAGGAATACCAGGAACACAACTTGAGTGTCAAGTCAAAAGTATTTAGTGGGTACTTGCTATTGCCAGACACTGTGCTAAACCTTGGGGTTACAAAGAAAGGCAAAACAAACAAAAATAAACAAAAACATTAGTCCTTTCTCTTAAGGAGCTTTCATTTTAATGGGGGATGTAACCTACAAACGACTTTGTGTAGAAGAGACTTCTCTCTTGCTCTTCTAGATGACTCCTCCTGCCCCTCAAGAATGAGCAGGGCATTAATCTCCATAAATGAGAAAAGTCACAGACTAGTGGACTTTGGGACTTGGGTTACATTGGAATGAACATGATGTGTGGAGGATAAATTGGAGATAATCTCAGAGGGAAGGAACTAGTGATGAGAGAGAACTGGGAAAGGCTTCTTGCAGAAGGTGGGAATTTAGCTGAGACTTGAAGCCAGGTAAGACAGGGGGCAGAGATGAAGGGGGAGGGGTGCTATTCTAGATGCTGTGGCCAACCAGTGAGAAGGCACAGAGCTAAGAGATGGAATGTGTTGTTTGAGGAACCAAAAACTGTTCCCACTGGGAGCTAGCAAGTATCTCCCAGCAGCTCTTTTCTTCACAGCCTCTAGCAGGGTCTATGTCTAATCAACTGGGTTTGTGAATATGTGGGACAGGGTGAGGGGGAGTGTGTGGAGAGACACTGATTCTTCCTCATTCTGCTATTCCTAGGCCATTCTATTGCTGTGTGGCAACTGTTCTTGCCCTCAGATTTTCTTGTACCACCACCTCATCATCTCAGGAGTTTATGTGAACTCCTGAACTAGGGGTTTTACCACTGCCTTCCTAGGCATAGAAATGATTCTTTCTTCTATTTGACTGTCCTATCTGTCTTGTTTCAGTCTCTTTTTCTAGTCTCCTCTGGCAGCCAAAGCTTGATCACCTCCTCCTTCTACCCTCCCCATGTGTCTCCCCTTGCTGGCTCTGGGTGTATTCTATCAAGTAGGAAGGTAGGGGAATGGAGTGAAGAGGAAAAAAATACTGCATTTAAGATCAGAGGGCATTATAACTGACTTCTTCCAGAAAATCCTGGATATTTACTAGGGACCTTAGGTTAGTAGGTTAACTGTTGCATTAGTGATCAGTCCACAGTCCCAAAACAGAAGGATTTTCACTAAGCACAGGTGGTTTTCAAATGGTCTCATACAGTCAATGCAATTGGGAAGGGGAAAATGAAGAGGAAGAGGAAGAGAAAGGAGAAGGGGAAAGAGAAAAGGAAGGGGAAGGGGAAAGGGAAGGAGAAGGAGAAGGGGAAAGAGAAAAGGAAGGGGGAGGGGAAAGGGAAGGGGAAAGGGAAGGGGAAGGGGAAGGGGAAGGGGAAGGGGAAGGGGAAGGGGAAGGGGAAGGGGAAGGGGAAGGGGAAGGGGAAGGGGAAGGGGAAGTACTGTGCTATTCAATTTATACATTCTCTAATCTCTCCCCTCATCTACAGTTTGCCGCCGGATCTTCCTGGCTTTGCATTAGGCAGGACACTCTATTCCACCGAGGCACAAAGCTGCCTCTTCCTTAGCAAGTCCTGGGGAAGTAAAGGATAAAAGTGAGCAGGTGGAGGAAGAGAAAGAGAGGCAGAAAAGTCTGAAGGCCTGATGTCTGCCTAGGAAATTCTCTTTACTGTCACCTAAAACATTGAGTGCCATGATTCCTCAAGGCAAAAGAACACTTGGCTATGATGTAAAAGAAATTGAAAGCCCCTGACCTGAACTATTGCTTCAAAAACCTTTCTGATTTACTCAAGAACTTCGTTCTTGTTTTGCAGTAGATCAAAAAAGAAAAGCAATGTGATTTGTGGGAAGGCAAGGAAAGCAAGAAGCCTTCTGCCAAGGAGGGCATGCTGTTAGAGACATCTACAGCATGAAAGATCTTCTGAATCTGCAGCGAAGGAGTTTATAGCAGAAACTATACAGATGGGGGGTGGGGAGAGAATACCATATTTCCCCATATGTAAGAAGCTCCCATGTATAAGATGCACCTCAATTTTGGGGCCCGAAATTTGAAAAAAAAATGTATTACATAAAGTTATTGAACTCAAGTTTTATTCATCTGCTCATAGCTTTCAGGCATCTTTCGGGCAAGTCTGGTGCATGTACGCATGCTTAGCCTATTCTATGTCATGAACCTGAAGCACCAATTGTGTCCTCCTTTGAAATCAGTAACTTCTTTTTCATCAGCAATCCTTCTTGCCTCATGCTGAACCATCTGTGGACGCAGGAGTTCCAATTGCCCTTTGCTCTTCAATCCATATCTCCAATTCCCACTCTAAATCAGGCCATTTTGCTGACTTGCCTCTCATGGCCTTCTTCTGCCTTGGCGTTTTCAGTAGGGTTTCTTCTTCCCATAGCCAGTGTCGGATTGTTTTCTCAGTTGGAGGAGGACGAAACTTACGTTCAGCAGCATGACTTCCATTCACTTTTGCAAACTGGATCACTTTTAACTTGACTTCGGCACTGTACAAAAATCTTTTCTAAGCCATTTCTGGGCAGAACGTGGCAAAACATAACCTAATACACTGATAACAAATGCAAAATAATGAGTGCAAAGACAACAAGTGTGAAAAAGCAGGAAATGCAAGTAAAAAAATCTACAACCACTGTATAAGATGTGCTCAGTTTTTAGGCCCCACATTTTTCAAAAAAAGGTGTGTCTTATACCTGGGGAAATATGGTAAATACTCTAATAGGATTTAATCCTCTAATGGAGAACACAAAAGTGGTCATTCAGAGAAGGTCTCTGGTGGTCAAAAGTCAAAGAATTTAGAAGCTTGTCAGAGAGCCACGAAAAAAGAACCCCTAAATGCTTTCCTTTCTTACAGCCACTAAGAAGGAAGAGAAAGTCAAGTCTTTGGCTCCACAAGTAGCTCAGCTTATAAAGAGACCCACCCAGAGTTTTAGCTTGGAAAAACCAAAGATTGCCAAACCTGAAAGAGATGAGACCCCTACACCGCCTTTTGAATACTACCTGAATTATGATCAAGTTTCTAATCGGAGAAAAAGGAAGTTCTGTTGTAAAAAGGGACATTATAGTCAGGCATTGGGGTTATAAGAAGTATAGTTCACCCCCCTAAGAATGAGTCCTCCCATCTCCAAAATTTTAGGCACACCGCTACATAAACCAAAAGGTCAGGCTGACAGATTACTTAAAAGGGTAAGTTTTCACTAACCAGTAATGAGTGCTTGTATTAACCCCTCTTCTTAGTAAATGGAACTTACTGTAAATATCCAGATATCTGCAATTCAACTTACTGGAGGCTAGAGGGTGTTGGTGGATGGGAGCTGATAAAAAGGCATTCTCCATAGTCCCCAAATGGGAGCTCTAATCTGGGATAATTTTTTAAAAATTCCAACCTGACCTAGTTCTGACTCATTCTTTAAAAACTAAATAGTTTATGCTAATGATAACTCAGGTGTTGGTGTTAGAGAGAAATTGTTTATAAAGTGGCACCATGGAAAGTAGAGGACAGTCCTATGAGGCATCTGTACAAATGCAAATGTCTTACTATAGATATAGTGGTCGAGGGAACTAAGGGAATTGGGAAATAACACATTTAGGTCAGTTCTGTTAGGCCTTAGCCACCGAAGGTCAATACAACCTGCAGAGATCAAACAGGGTGCCATCTAATCAAGAACAATTGTCAGGGGAGTTAAGGAAGGTGAGGGCACAAAAGGACATGAAACACTGTATTTGAGTTATTGCAGAAGCACATTATTTTAATATGCCTCAGTTTCCAAACTCTACAAAATGGTAATGAAAATAATTATCTTGAATCACCATTGATCAGAAGGAAAAAGAGCAGATAGTTTTTAAAAGCATTTATTTATTTACCTATTTATTTATTTTTAGTTTTTGACATTCACTTTTATAAGATTTTGTGTTTTAAATTTCTTCCCCCTTCTTTCCCTTCCCCTTCCCCCAGATGGTGTGCAGTCTGATATAGGCCATACATTTACAATCACATTAAACATATTTCCACATTAGTCATGTTGTAAAGAAGAATTAGAACCAAAGGGAAAAACCATGAGAAAGAAAAAAAACAAAAAAGGGAGAAAATATTATGCTTTGATCTGCATTCAGACTCCATAGTTTTCTCTGGTTGTGGATAGCATTTTCCATCATGAGTCTTTCCGAAGTCCATCAAAGTTGGTCATTGCACAATGTTGGAGAGCAGGTATTCTTTCCCCAAATAAATAGTTCCTGTAAAATCCTCAAATCGTAGCTCACTTTTTCTTTTCTTTAACTATAAGAAAATAAAGGGGTGAAGGTTAAGACTTGTTCAGTATTCCCCACATTTCTTTTTTTTCAAATTAAGGACTTATTAAGTACCTACTATGTACCAAACTAAGTACTAGGTACAGGGAAAACAAAAAAAAAGGTGACAGATCCTGTCCTCAAGGAGCTTATATTCTACTATCTATTATTTGAGAAAGCTGCTGAATAGAAGTAAAAGAGAAGAGCTTGTAGTAATGGACTGGCTGAACTAGTTTAAAGCTATTCAAAATTTATATAACATAATTTTGGGATTAGGAAGCATGACTTCTTCCACCTCCGTATCCTCTAAATATCTGTGTAAAGATGAATTTTGGTTATTGTATTGATAATTTCTGGCTAAGGCCTTCTCTTAGAAGGCTTAGGAACAATGGGAGGGAAGCA
Source organism: Trichosurus vulpecula (assembly GCF_011100635.1). Lineage (NCBI taxonomy): Eukaryota > Metazoa > Chordata > Mammalia > Diprotodontia > Phalangeridae > Trichosurus > Trichosurus vulpecula. The sequence goes on along the minus strand of NC_050579.1, from coordinate 226,831,167 downwards.
TGAATTTGCTGATGTGAATAACTTAATCAGCAGTTTAAAATTTTTTTAAATTAGATTTTTTTATTTTTAGTTTACAACACTTAGGTTTACATGTTCTTGAGTTCCAAATTTTCTTCCTTTCCCTCCCCTCCCCTTTCCCCCCAAGATGATATGCAGTCTGATATAGATTCTACATAAACCTTCACATTAAACTTATTTACACAATAGTCAAGTTGCAAAGAAGATTTATGACCAATGCAATGAATCATGAGAGAGCAGAAACAAAACCAAAAAAAAGAGGGAAAAAAGAGAGAGCAAGTAGTTTGCCTCAATCTAGCAGTTTAAAATCAACCAAGACCTACATTGTCCCCAAAGTCTCGTATACCCAAGAAGAAAAAGCTTTGAAGTTACTTCATGACGAACTGAAAATAAAGATGTAGAGCCCAGCTCAAGAGTGAAACCCTAGGGATCTCCCCAGTGTCCTATATCAATTTAGTCATCTTCTCGTAGATCTTGATTAGATCCAAAATTAAAACTCCTTCCTCTGTCATGATTGGTAAAAAACTTAAATCAGTCAACAAGCACTTATTCGGCAGGGGCTGTGTGCTGAGCACTTTGCCAGGTCCTAGGGACAGAAAGATGAAAATGAAAGTTAAATTGTACAACTCTGAAGGGGAAATCTAGTTAAATATCCTCTTCTCTGTTCATGTAAATTTCAACATTGAGTTAGTTAACATTCATTAAGAGCCTACTATGTAGCAGATACCATATTAAACACCATCCCTGCTAAGGAGCAATGCTGCAACCAGGCAAGCATTTCTGTATTCCACCTGTATCTTATGGTGGTGGCATTGCTTCATGTTATCTAGTCAGCAGTCTTCTCTCCTTCCACAGCCATCAATTTTGTTCTCACCCTTGATTTATACAGCTAACTCCCCAAGGGGACTGAGAATTTGATGGTCCCCGTCTTGCTGATTTCAGAGCTTATCAGCACACTCCTTTAGATACCTCAAAGCCAGATGCCTTCACTGCTGTGGTTGTGGGAGGGGGAAGATGAGATGGAGAAGGGTCACTGGGCACTAAATAAATCTAGATTGCTAAAGTCTATTGCTCATTGATGGGTGGTAAATAGCTCATGCTAGTCTGTCTATGCCCGCTGAAGCTGAAACTTCATGGGTGGGGAAAAGGAGCTATTTCTTATAATAAAAAAACTGCAATTTGTGTCAGTGCTAGTTTTATAAGTATAACTGACTGCATTTATACTTATCATGGCTAAAAGAGCTTTTAGGCTGGTAACAACATGCCCACTACACAAATAAATGTGTTAGATGAATATTCAAAGGCATGATTTGATCTATAAATAAATCTGTGATCCTCTGGGTATGGATACTCCAATTAACTAATACAGATCTCAACTCATTCATGCCTATTCATCTGATATAGCTTTTCATCCATGTTCTTTCATAAATCATTATAGAGGATTGATCCAACAGCCCAAAGGACTTCCTGAGGATCTTTTAAAATTTCCTAGATGCAATTACAGCCCTTGGGTTGTTTACTTGTTAATAATTTTTTTAGTTAATTTCTTTCAATAAAATATCTGACTCTTCTCCCTCCCACATTGGTTCCCCCCCCCCAATTAAGAAAGAAAAATAAAACCCTGTTAGAGACGTGTATTGTCAAACAAAACACTACTGCATTAGCCACATCAAAAAAAATTCAGTCTGCAATCTGAGTCCATCACTTCTCTATCAAAAGGTGGGCAGCAATATTTTATCATGAGTCTTCTGGAATCATGATGTGGCCATTGGCCTCACTGATCCGAGTTCCTAAGTCTTTTAAAGGTGTTTGTCTTTACAACATTGTTGTCACTATAGCATTTCATCATGTTTACATACCATAATTTCTTTAGCCATTTCCAAATGTGTTGGCACACCCTCAGTTTCCAATTCTTTGCCAGCACAAAAGAGCTGTTATAAATATTTTTGTAAGTCCTTAGAATTTATTTTGCTTAGTATTACTCCCTTCTTTAATCTGCTTTGCTTCTATTGCCTCCCTTTCTCTCCATTTTCTATTTCTCTGTTGAGTGAAATGTATTTCTGTACCTATCTTTGTGTGTATGTATCTGTGTATATGTGTGTATGTGTGTATGTATATATATATATATACATATATATATTTCCTTCTTTGACTAGTTCACATGAATGAAGGTTAAGTGTCACCAACTCCCCCTACCCCTTTCTATTTGTATAGATTTCTATTTGTGTACTCCAATTATGAGATCATTTTAACCATTCTTTCTCTCCCCTCTCCAGTATATTCTTTTTTTAATTTTTTTCTCTTAGTTTTCTCATTTCATTTATAAAAACATTTTAAGTCCTTCTTAAAACTTTTCATCTCTTCTAGGAATTCTTATTGGTTTGTGCCTAAGCTATGCTTTTCTTTTGGACTTTGCTTTTAGATGTTTTAGATTTATTCTATTCTTCTGGGTTTGCGTCTTGAGCATCATCATTGCTATAATAGATTTTCATGGTGGGATTCTTTTTATGTTTGCTTATTCTTCCAGCCTCCTTCCTCACTTTGGACATTATGTTCAGGCTGGGCTCTGTACTTCTGGAGGAACTTCTGGTTTGGTCCTGCCACTTCTTTCATTGGGCATTGAGTGTTGTATTGTAGGATATCAGGACCTGGGTACTTTTGAGCTTTCAGTGCTCCTAATAAATAAGATTCAGGACAAAGTAATTTATGCCCTGCTGGTCTGAGCTTTGCAAACTCCTGACCTGGGTTTGGATCTGATATGGACTTGCCCCAGTTGGTGTTTCAGTAGACAGCTGTTGGACTTAGCCACTATCAGACATCTAGAGAGCTCTGCTGGTTCAGAGTGGCAGAAGGGCAGATTCCCCTTTAGCCTGGGACTCCTGCTTTGGTTATTCCATCACAGATTTACAGCTGGGCTAGAGAATAGAACTGAGACCCTGATCTGCTCCTGGGGTCAGAACCGCAAAGTTCCTGCTTGCTTCTGAATTTGCTCCTTGCTCAGTATACAGCCCAGGGCCCATGACCACTACCCACTGGACTGGCACCCCTGAGTACACATCCCCTCCTCATTCAGCTCTGGATCTGTGTCTTAAGATTACATAAGGCATGACAGAACTGCCAGTTGGTATCTATTCTGTGCTCTGCACAAGATTGGGTCCCTCTTTGCTATATTTAGAATCTCTTCTTGCCTGGGTACATAGCCTCTCCCTGCTCATTCCTGAAAAATCCCCCCCCAACCCCAACTCCAGTGTCTGCAGACCTCACTATCTTTCTGCCTATGCTGACATGGTCTGGAAAAAAATGAGTGTCTTTTTTTTCTTTAATTTTCTGATCAACATTCAATCTAGTGCATTTTGTATGTCTGTTTGGAGGTAGTGTGTGTGGTGGTGGTGATGGTGATGGAGTGTGTGGATCTCATCAGTGCTTTTTCTTCTTGCTACTGTGCCATCATGGCTCCACTTCCTGCTTGTTACTTCTTGGTACAAGACTCACCCATTGCCTTTTCTGGTATTACATGTCTTAGATTGATGTTTCTTATGTTCTCTCTCTCAAGTTCTCATCAATCATATCTCACAGTGAACATTTGTAATCATGATTCTTCAGAAATAATGGTACTTTGGAATTATGAGGCCTATGGCGTCACTAGAAGAACATTTATTGTTTAAAAGATGGATTTCAACAGTTTGGGATCATTAAAAGTGCTATTCAGCTTTCCATATGTGATACTGCTTGCCTTTTTCTAGCTATACATGTTTGGTCCAGTTCTTGCTCCATCTGCTGTGCCAAAAACACTGACTTAGACACTCAGTATACATACATGGAGAAAGAAATGGAAAACCCCTCCAGTATCCATGCCAGAAAACCCCATGGAGAGTTTTGGTGTACCATGGTCCATGGGGTCATGAAGAGTTGGACACAACTGAAGAACTGAACAACACACACATATATTAACTCAATGGACTGCCCATCCTATGATCCCATACATTAGAAGCCAGGAGCATCTTTGGAAGCCACTGAGGCTAACCCCTTCATTTTACAAATGAATAAACTGAGACCCAGAGGGGTTACATGACTTCTCCATAGTCACACAGGCAGCAAGCGTCAGAAGCAAGATCTATACCTAGGGCTTTTGACTCCAATTCTAACATTTTATGTGCTATGACATGTAGCCTCTGGGTATGATTTGAAGAATGTACATTTTAGTCAACTTGGTTTTTCCAGTACAGATTATTAAATCAACCTCTTGAATGACCATAAATAGATTTAATTGAAGAGACTCTTCAGTATTCTTGGACATGAGAAAATTAGTATAGGGTCATCCACAAACAGTAGCAACAAAAGCTTTGTAATCTATAGAAAAATTTATTTCCTCTCCCTTACCCCCCTCTTTTTTAAATCAACAAACAGTGAGATTCTGCACTCACCATACTTTAGTCAATTGTGTGACTTAGAAGCTATGATCTTCTATCGCACATAGTCTAAGCAAGTCTGACTATTCCAGTTTCTATTTTTCTATGAAAGGTACCCCTAATAAATACACAGATGATTTTCACAAAGATTTTGTGCTTATCAAAAAAATGCATCAATAATTATATGTTCTTGGTTGCCTTTTGGGATATGGTATGGCTAGGCCCCCAGTAGAGTGAAAAATCAATTCCCTGAAGTGGTTGCACATATTCCAATTCATAATATTCAAAATTGTAATTATGTAAAACATGGCAAATGGCTCTCCATCCTAGAAGAAATATGCAGAGTGAATTTGAATAATGCAACCAGTAAGGGGATTCATTTTTTGCACTGATTGAGATCAAGCTTTATGAATACCCAATGGAAAGCTGAGTTCAGATATGGCAGCAAGGTAGAACATTCAGAAAGAAGGTTGTGGTGGAATTCAGGGACTTCCAGGCAGCTTCTATGTCTTGGGCACCGATTGCTATACATTGTTAAATTGGTTACTCCATCCGAAGGTCATTACAATAATTATCTTCAGAGCAAATGGGACATGGGCTTAATACCATGGAATCCTCATGACAACTACTCATGACTTTGTAGCTTCAAGCAACCAATAGATCAAACTCTAAAGGGAGAGGTGACAATGGGGAAGTTGGCAGAGCATTACAGAAGCACATCCAGGTGACTGAATAACATTACTGTTCTTTCTCCCTACACACCAAGAAATCTTCTGAACAGCCTTGACTCAAGCATGCCCCTCTTGCTTCCCATTCTGCTGTCAAGATCAAATAAACTACTATTATTCCTGGAAATTAAGTTTCGGTCTACACACTTATGGCTTTACCCATCATCCCTTTAACTTTCCAGTGTTCCTTCTTGGTCAGAGATGCCCTTTGTCTGTTGTTTCCCCAATTAGAATGTAAGTTCCTGTTTTTGCTTTTGCATTTGTATCCTCAAAGCTTAGCAAATTTGTTTTGCACAGGATTAACATTTAATGAATATTTTAATTTAATTTTTTCTGTGATTTTTTTCTTATTCTTTTCTTTGGTGATCTTCCTCTCTGAGATCTTGAGACTCTATCCCTGGATAGATTTAAAGTGAGAAGATAGTGAGTACAACTCTAGCCTCAACCATTTAAATGATTGCCTCCCACACAGATGTACTCAGTTCCCGTCCAACTACTTCTGCAGTTTCTCTCTCTCTCTCTCTCTCTCTCTCTCTCTCTCTCTCTCTCTGTCCCATTTTTACTTCCTCATTGAACATTTTGGGTACTGAAGTATTAGAGTCCAAATTTAGTTGTTGTATCAAATATTGAGAATAGATTACCATAGAAATATTGAAAGAAGCAAAATAAAATTAATACATTTCTTTTCCATCTTACAATTTCATTTATATATGTTATTGAGATGGTCTGGCTTCACTTTCCATTCACTACTTCTTGACATTATCTTCTTTCTTTGGCTATTGCTGGAATGTTTTATAGATCATCTTGTAAATCAACTCATACCATGCACTGGTGTTTCTCTTGGCTACCATTTCTCTCCATTCCACATGGAGATCAAGCCTAGTACCAAGGCTCTTTAGACTTCTGTGTAAAGAAATCAAAAAAGAAATAGCAGTGATTATGATCAATGTCTTAGCTCTTATTTAGTAGCCATATTTCAGAGACAAAAGCTTTGTTTAAGTGACTCAGGCTACAGTTGCACATCTTCTCACTTTAAAAAAAATCCTCTTTATCAATATGACATTGACTTTGATCTTTGTTGTAAGTTGAGCTTTTCCACTTAAGTTGACCTCACAGCTAGTTCTGAAATAAGATCAAATATTAAATTAGGAATTAAAAGCACTAAAAAAGGAAAAGGAAGAAAAGAAAAAAAATTGACTATGCCTTATTTGAAAGCTCTCTGGTCTATTACCTTCTAATTTCTCGATCTCTAGATGAAGCTTCTGAGTAGTCTAAAAGCCTCTGAATTCTCTCATTTCTTACTCCAAACTGTTTCCTAACATATTTCATTATCCTTCCCTGTGTTTGCTCTTGCATTGATGTCACAGAGTAGTAAGACACATATATGTATATACATATATATAAAATACACTTATGTGTATGTGTGTGTATACATACATGCATATATATTTGCAAGGAGGATCTTGTCAAGTTCTTAGAATTTCTCAACTTTGTCCTCTGAAACAGATTTTGGTGCATAAATTACAACTGTTTCATGGTGGTTTCCTTGTTAATGTTTCCCATGAGCATTGTTAGGTTCATGACTGTCAAATCAATAAACATTTATTAGGCACTTGTTTTATGTGAGATGCTGTACTAGGGATACAAAAAAAGACAAAAACAATTCCTTTGCTTAGTTTCTGTTCAACAGTTCTTGGGGGTGGTGTACACATGCACACATATAGCTTCAAACAGGAAAAATTGGAGATAATCTTTTTTTAAAAAAAATTAATTTATTTTAAGCTTAAATACAAAATAAGAAAAGAAAAAAAAAGCATTGCCATGTCCACAGCAGAATTTAAGAGAGGATTCAAAATATCCAGCAATAAATTTCCATTTCAAGAAAGCCTGTATAATGTACATATATACTCTGCATTGTGTTCAGAGCTGTCCATCTTTTCTTTGCTTCCTTGTGAGTTTTCTTTTGTTCTTTGCTGTGTACTTTTTGCTTTGTTCTTTTTCTTCCCTTCCTCCCCTCCCCTCCCCCCAGAAGGTGCAATTAAGCACAGATATATCTATATACATGTATACATATAAACACATACATATATACACACAAAGATATATACATGCGTATACACATACATACATGCACTCACTTACATATGCAAATATCTATAATCATACTCATATACAGACATATACATTCATATGCGTCTATGCAAGACCATACTATACTTATTTGTCCTCTGTTTCAATGAGGATGGATCACCTCTTCCTTCATAATTCTTAGTCTTTCCATAGTTTTTTAAGTCCATCAACTCATCATTTCCTACACCATGGCAATATTCCATCCTTATACTGTCTAGTTATTTTAAATAGTTTAAAACAATATTGATTAATATGGCTCACATATAGTTTCCCTCTAGAGATCCCTCCCTTATCCTCTCCCCTCTTCCTATGCCCTTAGCCTTTAATGTCTTTCTGAATTTAGAAGACTTTTATATCTTTCTACCCTCTTAAATGTATTCCCGATGAAAACAGGGCTCCGGAAATACTAGCCCACCTCTCCCATCTAATTCCTCTATGTCAGTTCTTCCTCTCAGACCTCATTTATTTATAACTCTTTTTATCTGTTCCTAAACAGTTTTACTTTTTAAAATCATATCTTACTCAGGTCTACCCCAATCTTTCTTACAAACTACCCAATTACTAATAGGAGTCTTAGATATACGTTTTACTTTTTCTTGGTATAAAAGGTAAGCAGTCTGTCCTTTTTGAGTCCCTTGAGCAGGGAGATGACATGATAAGACTTAAGCTTTAGGGAGATAACTTTGGCAGCTGAGAGTACCCTTCGATGGACTGGAGTTGGGAGAGATTTGAGATAGGGAGACCAACTAGAAAGCTATTGCAGTAATCCATGTGTAAGGTGATGGGGGCCTGTAGGTGGTGGCAGCATCAGAGGAGAGGACAAGACAAGAGAGAGATGTTGGAAAGTGGAATTGACTAGCGTTGGCAATGGTTCAGATAGAGGGTATGTGTATGAGAGAGAGTGAGAATGGAGGAGTTGAAATGATTGTGAACTCAAGTGACTGGATGGTACAGTGGATAAGAGTGCTGGGCCTCAGACACTAATTAGCTATGTGACCCTGAGCAAGTCACTTAACCCCTTTTGCCTTAGTTTCCTAATCTGTAAAATGAGCTAGAGAAGGAAATGGCAAATCATTCCAGTACCTTTGCCAAGAAAACTCCAAATAGGGTCATGAGGAGTCAGAAAAGACTGAACAACAACAGTAATCAGGAAGTTATGTTGCATTTAAGATGTATAAAGGGTATCCAGTTGGAGATTCGAGATTAGAGGTTAGGAGAGAGGGGAGGGCTGAATAAATAGATATGGGAATCATTTGTGTAAAGATGATAACTGAAGCTGTGGGAGTTGATGAGATGACCAAGTGAAATAGTATGGAAGGAGGAGAAGGTCCAGGACAGGATTTTGGGGGATACCACTGGTTAGTGAACATGACCTGAATGAAGATCCAGTAAAGAAGCCTGAATAATAGTGATCAGACACGTAAGAGAGGAACCAGGAGAGAGTAATGCCATGAAAACAAGACTGCTTTCCAAGGACAAGCTTCTGTAGGTGAAGACTCATTAGCAGTTGACATAATGATGCATTCATCAGCCACGGTAACCTCTGGAACAAAGAAAAATGCAAAAGGGCTCTCAGTTCTGTGTGTCCTCCTTCTGCAACTGCTGTGATGGTGGTAAACTGACACAAAGAGGTGCAGAGGATGCTCAGAGTCTTTAGACAGCCTCTAAATTTAACTTAGCTGATGATCTAAATGTGAGACCCATGACCATTGAGTAGGTCTACTACAAGAGGAAGTAAAATCATGCCAACCTTGACATTCTTACTAAAAATGTACCTAAAAGACAGAAGGAAAATGGAGTTAAATGAAGACAGACCATAGGCTTACTGTTAATCATGGTGGGGAGGAGAAGAGACATTTTTGATTCAGTAGCAAAATACCACCTTGAAGGATTTCTTCTTTCAAGATGTCTTCTATACAGCCATCAAAATTATGCAAGATTCCTTGCATTGAAAGATATAATAGGGAACATTAGCCTATAAACCTTTGATTGTTAATATCAGGCAGATATAAAATAGGGAGGTATATGCTTGCCAAAACTCTTTGCAGTTGTTATGGAGGATATACAGCACAGAGTCCAAGGTGGAGAGGGTCCTAATAGAGACTGAATTACTTTACCTCAGAGTTGTCAAACACTAATTGGAAAATATTTAACAAAATAAATAAAAATACAATAGAAAAGAGATAATGTTAACATGAAGCCTTCCTGGTTCCTTATGGGTTTAGTGGCTCTGTTTCTTTTGAATTTGACAATACTGGGTTACATCCTTCTATTTGCAGATGACATTATTCTGATGGTATTAAGCACTGTGGTTAAGATCCAATATAGCTCAAGAGTTTGACCCATCTACTTAGGAAAAGTCAAGAGCATGAAGGGTGATTATTATCTATATTATGACATTGAGGTTAGGTACACAATCTACAGAGTTCTTCCATCACTCCATATACATTGGACAGACATAGCAAGTGGACACTGAGTCAGGTCTGGAATTAAATGAGAGTCAGAGTGGGCTGAGTTGCTTTTGGGGAAAATACAAACTCATTTAGTGACCCAAAACAAAGGCCCATTTTTTTGATATCAGCATTCTACTGGTGTTCTATTGTGAAATGGGATGTTGCAATCTCCAATGAATGGAAAATGAGTATCAGCACAGTGGAGAGATGCCTGGTGAATGTGACTAGGATCCAACACGTAACAGAAGAAAACCCAGAGAAAAGATGTCAGAGAAATGTGATCCAAAAAGATGCTTTAATCACATGGTAATAAGAAGGAATAAGCCATGGACAACCTGTATTTTTCTACTATCTTCTCCTTATAATGTCAAGATAGAGCAAGGAAGGATCCTAGAATATTACACAGGCCCTCTTTGGAGGATTTATTGGGAGACCTAGGCAGGAGTTGCATAGGGTAGCTAGGTGGTTCAGTGGATAAAATGCTGGGCCTGGAGTCAGGAAAACCTGAATTTAATTCTGGTCTCACACACTAGCTATGTGACTCTGGGCAATTCATTTAACCTCTGCTTTAGGGTCCTCATCCATTAGATGGAGGGAAATAATAGCACCTTTCTCCTAGTGTTGTGAGGTTAAAATGACATGTCTATAAATCACTTTGCAAAATCTTAAAGTGTTATATAGATGCTGGCTGACACCAGCAAGGTGATATCTTGACTTGCAAGTGAACTGGGTTTAAGTGAGGCAGAGCTGTGCAAAGTCACCAGCCTCACTCACTCACTCATCATTTCCCCGATGTCATGGTCCTCTTTGAAAACGAAGGACAAACGCAACAACAACCATAGCTGCTTTTTCTCCATTTTACCCCCTAAATGTGACTATCCTTCAAACCTGATCTTGGCACTCTTTTCTCAAAATAACTTTCTCTTTCCTTAGACAACCCTTCCCGTTCAATCGTCTCCTCTATGCAGATGACTCCTGTTCAATATCTCTATGCCCAAGGTCTCTACCCTGAGCTCCAATGCCTCATTGTCAACTGCTTGCTGGAAATTTTCATCTATAAAATCAGGGGACCGGACTAGATGGCCTCTAAAGTCCCTTCCAATTCTAGACATGTGGTCCATAGTTCTTAAACATATTTTTCTAGAAGTTTAAAAAAATCTGAGACTCACTTAAAACAGGCAAAGCAGAAGCAATGACCACTTTTGAGTTAACTCGTCAGAGGCACTTAATACACAACATCTAACATTAATCAGCCAATGTAGACATAAATTGTTAAAAGTCCTTGTGGTTACATAAATACATAAATTGTTAAAAAATCCTTGTTATTAAAAACCTATATTGTAGAATGGAGAGAGGATATAAAATAGAATTTAAAAATGGTAAGTCAGAGGTTCGGGCAAACCAATATAATACCCGAGAAGGGAAAGAATCATTTTCAGCTAGGTATATGAAGGGGGAATGGGGCAGGGAATCAGGGAAGACTTCAAGGGAGAAGTAATACCTGACCTGGGCTTTGAAGGAAGATAAGAATTTCCACAGACAGGCAGGAATCACCTATATGACTTCATAAAGGTGGGACGGCAGCAGGAGATCAGAAAACAATCAGCCATCTGCTTTGGCTGGATCACAGAGTACCAGAAGGGAAAAAAGAATGAACTAAAGCTTCATAGGTAAGTTGGGGTCAAATTGTGGAAGGACTTCATGTGAAGCTAAGGAGTTTATATTTTATTCTATAGGAAAACAATGAAGGTTTGTTTTAGAGCAGAGGATTAACAGAATTGGATGTCTTTTTTAGGAAGACATTGGCAGCTGTGGGAAGGATCAGTTACAGAGGGGAGAAACCCGAGGCGAGGAGATTGGCTTTAGTAATCTAAGCGGGAGGCACCGAGGACTTGGGCTAGGATGGTGTTAGTGTGAATAGAGGAGGAGGGATGGATACAAGACATACTACAGAGGTCACATAGTAGATGGAGTTCTGGAATTGGAGTCAGGAAGATCTGACTTTGAATCTTTTCTCAGCTGCTTCCTAGTGGTGTGATCCTGGGCAAATTGCTTAACGTCTTCACCTCAGTTTCTTCATCTCTGAAATGGGGGTTATAGTAGCTCTCTCACAGGATTGTTGTGAGAATCAAATGAAGTAATATATAGATAATTCTTTGCAAACACTGCTATGTAAATATTGTTGCTATTTAGTCATGTCTGACTCTTCATGACCCCCTTTGGGACTTTCCTGGCAAAGATAGTGGAGTGGTTTGCCATTTCCTTCTCCAGCTCGTTTTATAGATAAGGAGACTGAGGCAAACAAGGTTGAGTGACTTGTCCAAGGTCACATAGCTATTAAGTGTCTGAGGCCAGATTTGGACTCACGTCTTCCTGACTCCAGGCCCAGTTCTCTATCCACTGAGCCACTTAGCTGCCCTCATGTAAATGTTAGCTATTATTATTAAGAGAAGCACAGTTGATACATGTTGATGATTGATCCTTCCTTCTCTGTCACTACCCCATCCCCACCCTGCCCACATCCGAAAATGTTCCTGAGATTTTTAATCCTAGGTAATTGGGATGCTAGTGCAATTAATTTCAAATAAAGAAATTGGGAAGAGCAATGAGAAAGTGAACTTGGCGTGGGGACATGTTGCATTTCATGGCTAGGTGTTAACAGGGATGAAGAACTAGGCCTGGAGTCAGGAAGTCATGAGTTCAAATCCATCTTCAGATAGTAACTAGCTGTGTGACACTGTGTAAGTCACTTAATCTCTGTCTGCTTTTGGTTTTCTTATTAATACAATTATGATAATAATAGCACTTACCTCCCAGGGGTGGTTGTGAAAATAAAATGGGATAATATTTGTTAAGTGCTTTGCAAATCTTAAAACACTATAAATCTTAAAACACTATATAAATACTTTTATTTGAGATGTTAGTAAGATATCTTAAGAGATATGTCCCTTTGAAAGCCATAGGATTATAGATTATGATCCTCAAATCAAGGATGATGGGAGGAAATGGGGAAGTTGGGAAGAGGGGTGAGTTTGGAAGGAAAGATGATGTCATCACAACCCATCCATCCCTACTCATCCTGTGTTACTCGTTCTCACCCCAAAATGAAAAGTGTGTGTGTATATGTGTGTGTGTGTGTGTGTGTGTGTACACACTGAGATGGGGAGAGGCTTATTGGCCACTGCCATAGGATTATTGGGGCATGATGTTGGTGGTGGGGGTGGTCAGAATTTTAGCTATGCAGCTCTGTGGGTTACCTGGATTAAATTAGGTTCTAACCATGTTGAAAGGCCTACGAAAGACCCAGCCATGGCTTGGGGCATGAGATGGAGGGAGTGGGAATAGGAAAGAATTAGCATTTATATAGAACCTATGACGTGCCAAGCACTTTACAAATATTTTCTCATTTTTACCATCCCGATGACTTTTCAAGGTAGGTGCAGTTATTATCCTCATTTTCCAGTTGAGGAAACTGAGGCAAACAAAAGTAAAATGACTTGCCCAGGGTCACAGTGCTAGTAAGGCTGGATTTGAGAAGTTAAGTGACTTGCCCAGGGTCACACAGCTATCTGATCTTAGGTCTTCTTGTCTCTATTCCTTCCATTGCACCGCCTAGCAGCCCCAATACGGACAATATCGACAGCAGAGGCATCATTGCGTCTAACACCAGCAGCAGAAGTTCAGCGCTGCCCAGGCAGTGATTCTGGTCAATTCACTGGCTGCAGACTGAATTTGAAAATGCACGTTATTTCAGGATCTAAAATGACTTCTCTTCCACAGATGCTTTCTTTATACAAGCAGTGTATCCATGTACTTCAAAACAATATTGATTGTAAGTATTTTTTTCCTGTTTCTTATTATGTAGTTTCCCATCCATCGTTCCACAATCCAAAGTCCTTTGTCCATCTAGTACACTCTATTTCATACGTAGCCCTCAGAGAAAGCTAATCTGAATCGAGTAGAACGATGGCTGGTAGTGAAGAATATCCAGAGAATCTAAAGTCTTCTGTGTTGTTTGACAGTGCTCCATGAAGTCGGTGGCGTCCCCTTTGGCATCCTTGAACCCGTGTTGGAATGCTGTACCTCCAAACAGTTGTCGAGAGTAGAGGATTATAATCCGGTAAACATTGCCTGACATGTATGGCTTGATTTTCTAACGAGTGTTTTGATGGGTTAGGTTGGCCAAGGGGCAAAAACAACTACTTTATTTTCCCTTATGAAAACTAGAACTTGAGTTTTCTTGAAATTAAACCAAGCAGGATTCAAACTCTGGTCCACTTAACTACAAATGCCATTACACAGAAGTGATTTGGTAACTTATAATGTCACTGCAAAAATCAAAATTTTGCACTTTGAGGATTGTAGCATCATAGATTTAAAGCTGGAAGGGGCCTTAAAGGCTATTGAGTCCAATGCTCTCATTTTACACATGAGAAAACCGAGGCTGAGAGAGATTAAATGACTTGCATAGGATCACAGAGCTAGTAAGTGTCTGAGACAGAATTTGAATCCAGCTCTTTCTGACTCCAAGTCTAATAAACCCAAGTGTACTATGTGGGGTTAATCATTGAAATGATGTCTCAGCTAATATGGAAATATGTTTTACATGATTGAACACATATAACCTATATCAAATTGTTTGCCATCTCAGGGAGGAGGGAGGAGAAGGAGGGAAGGGGAGAATCTGGAACTCAAAATTTAAAAAAACAGAATGTTAAAATTGTCTTTACAGGTAATTGGTAAAAAAAATTTTTTTTAAAAAGAAATGATGTCTCAGAAGGCTGAGGAAAGTTCAGTTATTAATGGAACCCTTTCGCTTTTCACCTCTCCTAAGACCTTTATCAAACTGGCTGATCATTTGTGGAAGAGGCATTGCCAGAGAGAATTTAAAAACGAGCAGCTCCAGGATGATGAATCATGGTGTGAAATGTACTTTAGGCTTTTTGATCAGAGAGAGCAAAAATTGAAGACCCTCACAAAGAACATCATTTTGTCCCAGTCTAAGAAACCCAAAGGTAATTTACAATTTTTTTTTGTTTTACTTGTTTTCTTCTTTTGTAATTTTCCTTTTCATTAATATGTACATGACAAAAATCAACCAATATGAACATTTCCTTATATGAAGAACAGGAAAAGATGAAACCATGAATCTCCATTCTATATAGCTTGTTTTTAAAAATATATTTCAAATCTAATGTGGAAGTTATACTATTTGCCTTATGGACTTTCTTATGCTCATTGCTGTGTATTTTTAAATCATTCTTTAATATTCTTCTTTTTTTCATTTTTTGGCATCCTCATCACTAACTCTCCATCTCTACCCTCTTATAAAGCCCTACCTTGTTACATGTAATTATAGTCATGAACAACTAATGTATTACTTAATTTAAACTTATTTTTAGTTATTTTTAAATTAAATCTTTTTGGGGAGTGGGTACCATGACAAAATTTTTTCAAAGCACTTATTGGACTCCATACAAGATTTTTATTTGTTCCTGGGATTGTTACACATCCAAGAAAGTGGTGCTAATAATTAATATATGATTCAAAGTTTAAAAATTCTTCATATATGTATTATCTTCCTTGAATGTCACAACAACACTGTGAGGTGGGCCTATAGTGTGTTGGACTGGGAGCTTGAGTATACAGGTTCAAATCTTGACTCCACTACTTACTACTTGTGGGATTGTGGGAGATTCCCTTAACCTTTCACGGTCTGTTTACCTTTCTGTGAACGGAGGTGGCTAGATTAGCTGGCCTTGAGGGTCCCTTCTTCCACATCTATAATTCCCATTTCTCAAATCAAGAAAATGAGATCCAGGGAAGCCAAATGATTTCCCCAAGGCCATGTAGCTTATGTTTAATCCAGATAGGCGCTATCAAAAATAACTTTCCTTGTGACAATTATAAGCAAAAATTATTCTGGAACAATTGAACAGAAAAATAGATTCATAAATATGAGCTTCATAAATATGGGCTCTCAGAGCCCACCTAATTCAACTCCTTCATTTTACAGATGAGGGAACTGAGGCCTGGGGGGGTTAAGAGACTTATACAAGGTCATATAAGTAGAAGTATCAGAGGCAGGATTTGAACCCAGATCTTCTGACTCCAAAGCCAGAACTCTTTCCATGTTAGTAAATTTCTTGGAAAGTCTCTCCCTCCCTTTTTCTTAAAGAGCAAATTTGGGTCAGGTCTTTTGTCTTCACTTGCTGTTCTCTTTTAGTAATCATATTTTGTTTGGAAACCTTATAATGCCTAGAAATGAGAGTGGGTTTGATCCTTTCACAGCCTTTTGTTTCTTACCTTATTACATTTTTATATTACTGCGTTTGTATGCATGTCTATTTGTGTATTGTAACTATATCAGGTCCATGTTTCTTAAATAACCCTTTCTCATTTTTGCACATTGAAATGTTTATATTTGGTGATTAATTTTACAAAAGATTTTAGGTTTTTAGGCTAGCAAAATTACTGTTTATATTTCTGTACATCAGAGGGGGAAAAACCCAGAAGTCCTTGGCCACTAAACCTATACCAGCTGCATTGTATGTTAAGACTTATATTCCTCCTGGTTCCCTCTTATTTAGGGCGTCAGATCAAATTGGCCTATGGTCAGGGTATGGCAAAACCTCCTAGAGAACTCAGGAGTCATCCAGAGAACTATGGTTCATCTAGAGTTCCTTTTAACAAACCCAGGTGAGTATCAGGAGTGTACTAGTAAACTGGGGTGGGAGGGGAGAGTGTAAAAATAGTTCATTTTTCCATTCCACGAGGATCTCATCTCAGTTTTGTACCTCCTCCTCCAGTACTTAGCACCTTACTCTCTTTTCATATAGTAGTGCTTAATGGATTTCCTGATGGATAATATTTTATAGTTCATGAAACACTCTACGACTTTATCTCACATCATCCTTATGCAGGAGAAAACTGAGACCTAAAAAAGTGAGTAATTTGTCCAAAGTCACTCAGTGGCCAAACTAGGAATACTATTTACTTCTCTATCCTTAGTGATCTGTCCACTATTCCAGCCTACTTTTTTCTCTTTGATGTTTTGAATAGTACTGGTTTTAGGATAATCAGTTCCAAATTACTAATAACAATGCAAGTTAAAACAACTTGAGATTTCAATTTATACTCATTAGATTAACAAAGATGACATACATTCTTCCAACATTCATCATTTTCATGCTACGAAAAAAACTATTGGGAAGACAGGCACACTGATACACTGTTGGTGGAACTGCAAATTCAACTATACTGCAAAATGTGGACCCTGGAGGCCAACAAGTTCATTGGGCAGGGCAAGATGGAGGGATGTATTTGGAAAGCAAATAATGTGATATAGTAGAAAGAGTCAGCTGTAGTGTTAGAGGACATGAGCTCAAATCCCACATCTGCCTGCTATTAGAGGAACCTCAGGCAAGTCACTTAACCTCCTTGGGCCTCCATTTCTTGTCTGTAAAATGGGGGAGGGGAGGTTGGATTTGATGGCCTCTGAACAGTCAGAAACGAAAATAAAATGGAAAAGAGAAAAAATAGTTTTATTCATTTCACACATACATGCACGCATGCATGCATACACACATGCTCATACGTGCTCTTGGTAAATCTTTTTTTACTCTGGATCGTGGAGATATTTGACCTTATCTTTCCCAGTTGAAACCAATGATTAGGCAATATTGTCTGAGCTAACGAATTCTACCTATTGACTAGGGTGTCCACTAGAGGTCACTGTATTCCTAAATTTCTAGGGAAACACAACTTCAGGCTGGGCTATATGCTGGAGCATCTGCTGTTAGCTTTGGTGTCCAAGCTGTAGAGATACTTTCTACTCTAATCGCTTTGGCTGTGGTACTTGGAGAGGTGATGAAGGAAAGGTGGGCTAATTCCTGGATATTTAATTGTCTAATTGACTTGAGAGGTCATGATACAAACATCTTATCTCTGACCACATCCTCCTCCTGCCTCTCTATAAGGAGGGAAACTGAGTTAGTCTATTTTTTTTCTCTTCAGCAAAAGGAAGCTGGGAAATGGAGGGAGAAGTGATTCAGGAAGTGATAGTGTGACAGCAGCAAATATCGGTGTTTCTGGGGGGTCACAGCAAGATGCAAAAAAGGTGAAAAGTAAGTCTGCCTCAACTAAGACCTTCCTCCCCAAGCCTCACGTTTTTCAGATATTATGGTTCAGATTTAGAAGGAGCATTGCACAATGGATAGAGAGCTGTTTTCAGAATCAGGAAGACCCGAATTCAAGTCCCCTGTCTGGTACATACTGACTTTATGACCCTGAACAAGCCACTTAAACATTTCATGTCACAGATGATTCTCTAAGACTATAGCCATTATAGGGCTAATCTGCACTGGTAGAGAGTTTTCTTACCCTGTGATCTGCATGTCATTGAAATCCTGGGTCCAGTTTAAAAAAACAGTTTAAATTAGTATAAAGGGTTCCAAATATACACTATGTGGATGAAGAGGTAAAGTCCATTAAACAACTGGGTGATCTGGGGGTGGAGCCAAGATAGTGGCTGGAAAGCAGGAACTGACCTAAAGTTCTCCCCCAGGACCCTCCAAACACCTATAGAAAATGGCTCTGAACAAATTCTAGAACTGCAGAACTCACAAAATAGCAGAGAGAAGCAGGACTCCAGCCCAAGACAGCCTGGATGGTCACAGGGTAAGGTCTATCCACGGAGCTGGGAGCGGAGTGGAGCAGAGCCCAGCATGGGCTGTGCCTGGACCAACCAGACCGGGAGCCCAGTGGAACAGGCCCTAGTATCCTGAATCAGTGAGCTGTGGCAGTTACCAGACTTCTCAACCCACAAACACCAAAGACAACAGAGAAGGTTAGTAGGAAAAAAACTGCGGAGACAGAGCAAAAGGAGTTTGGGGTTTGGCCACCGCCCTGGGGACAGCAGGGGTGGTGCAGCTACAGAATTACAGCTGCAGTTGCTTCTGGCCCCAGGCCCACCTGGTGGAGGAATTAAGTGGCAGATCAGAGCAGGAGTGCAGAGCCTGCTCAGATCTGAGTTGCGGTCCAGGTTGGTGGTTTTTGGGGGAGGAGGAGCGCTGGTGTGGCAGAGCTTGCTGTGTAGAAAAAGCTCTGAAAACAACAGCGCAGCCCCTCAAGCTTGGAACAAAGTACTCTCTACTCTACAAGCAGTCATACCTTTACAAAAAACTCAAGGGTCAAATAGTTGGCTGGGAACATGGCCAAGCAGTGAAAACAGACTCAGATTCAGACTCAGACTTTGGAATCTTTCTTTGGTGACAAAGAAGACCAAAACATACAGCCAGAAGAAGTCAACAAAGGCAAAAAGCCTACATCAAAAGCCTCCAAGAAAAACATGAACTGGTCTCAGGCCACGGAAGAGCTCAAAAAGGATTTGGAAAATCAAGTGAGAGAAATAGAAGAAAAATTGGGAAGAGAAATGAGAGTGATGTGAGAAAACCATGAAAAACAAGTCAATGACTTGCTAAAGGAGAAACAAAAAAATACTGAAGAAAACAACACCTTAAAAAATAGACTAACTCAAATGGCAAAAGAGCTCCAAAAAGCCAATGAGGAGAAGAATGCCTTGAAAGGCAGAATTAGCCAAATGGAAAAGGGGTCCAAAAGACCACTGAAAAAAATACTACCTTAAAAATTAGATTGGAGCAAGTAGACACTAGTGACTTTATGAGAAATCAAGATATTATAAAACATAAACAAAGGAATGAAAAAATGGAAGACAATGTGAAATATCTCATTGGAAAAACCGCTGATCTGGAGAATAGATCCAGGAGAGATAATTTAAAAATTATTGGACTACCTGAAAGCCATGATCAAAAAAAGAGCCTAGACATCATCTTTCAAGAAATTATCAAGGAGAACTGCCCTGATATTCTAGAGCCAGAGGGTAAAATAGAAATTGAAAGAATCCACAGATTGCCTCCTGAAAAAGATCCCAAGAAGAAAACTCCTAGGAACATTGTTGCCAAATTCCAGAGCTCCCAGGTCAAGGAGAAAATACTGCAAGCAGCCAGAAAGAAACAATTTGAGTATTGTGGAAACATAATCAGGATAACACAAGATATAGCAGCTTCCACATTAAGGGATCGAAGGGCTTGGAATATGATATTCTGGAGGTCAATGGAGCTAGGATTAAAACCAAGAATCACCTACCCAGAAAAAATGAGTATCATGCTCCAAGGCAAAATAAGGATTTTCAGTAAAATAGATGACTTTCAAGCTTTCTCAATTAAAAGACCAGAGTTGAATAGAAAATTTGACTTTCAAACACAAGAATCAAGAGAAGCATGAAAAGGTAAACAAGAAAGAGAACTCATAAGGGACTTACTAAAGTTGAACTGTTTTGTTTACGTTCCTACATGGAAAGATGACGTGTGTAATTCATGAGACCTCAGTGTTAGGGTAGCTGAAGGGAATATACATATATATATAGAGAGAGGGCACTGGGTGAGTTGAATATGAAGGGATGATATCTAAAAAATAAAGTCAAATTAAGGGATGAGAGAGGAATATATTGAGAGAGGGAGAAAGGGAGAGATAGAATGGGGTAAATTATCTTGCATAAAAGTGGCAAGAAAAAGCAGTTATGTAGGAAGGGAAGAGGGGGCAGATGAGGGGAAATAAGTGAATCTTGCTCTCATCAGATTTGACCTGAGGAGGGAATAACATACACACTCAATTGGGTATCTTACCCCACAGGAAAGAAGGAGGAAGGAGGTAAAAAAAAGGGGGACAATAGAAGGGAGGGCAGATAGGGGGAGGAGGTAATCAAAAGCAAACACTGAAAAGGGAGAAAATTGAACAAAGGAAGATAGGATAGGAAGGAGCAAAACATAGTCAGTCTTTCATAACATGAGTGTTGTGGAAGGGTTTTACATAATGATACGCACGTGGCCTATGTTGAATTGCTTGCCTTCTTAGGGAGGGTGGGTGGGGAGGGAAAAGGGGAGAGAATTTGGAACTCAAAGTTTTAAAAGCAGATGTTAAAAAAAAAAGTTGTTTTTACATGCAACCGGGAAATAAGATATATAGGCAATGGGGCATAGAGAGCTATCTTGCCCTACAAGAAAGTAAGGGAAAAGGGGATGGGGGGGGGAGTCAGGTGACAGAAGGGAGGGCTGACTGGGGAATGGGGCAATCAGAATATATGCTGTCTTGGGTAGGGGGAGGGTAGAAATGGGGAGAAAATTTGTAATTCAAACTCTTGTGAAAATCAATGCTGAAAACAAAATATTAAATAAAATTTTCACAGATCAAAAAAGAAAAACAACTGGGTGATCACATAACCAACCTGGCATGACAGAATATCTTTTTGACAAACATACCCTTGGAGATGGTGACAAGGAGAGCTAAGCCACACCTGGCTTCCCCCACACCTGGGAACTGTGGGCGTGACTCCTACTGTCTTTCAGTTCAGGCAGAACATTTCAGCCCTTCATTAACAATGTTCAAATTTGCCTTCAGTTGGGTAAAGGAAAAATATAATCATCATGCTTCACAGAATGAGGAAATTGGTTTAGCATAATAGATTTAGAGCTGGAAAGAAGTTTAGAAGACCTATAGCCCAACCTCCTCTCATTCTAGAGATGAGAAAATGAAGGCCTAGAGAGGAGAAGTATCACCCAAGGCACACAGGTGTGGAGTCAAGATTGAAACCTAGGTCCTCTGACTACAAATCCAGCCTATTTTCCATTACCCTCCTGTTTTTGATTGTCTGAAGGAACTGATGAGAGACGTGTAGTGCTTTATTATGTATACCCAGCCATTTGAGACATTAGTTAAGAGCAACAGATGACCTCTAGGGTCCTTTCCAGATCGAGAACCTTAGCATTTCGTGTAACTGTCTTTTTTCCTTCTAGAAATTACTCCTATGATGGCCAAATCCCTGAAGACATTTAAGAACCGCATTGGGCCATGGCAGAGCAGCATCTGAGTGATAGAAGTGCTGATCCAGTATGAACTCGACTAGCAATTTCTAATCTGGTAGAGAATGTAATCTTGTTAATTTTGTTTGTTCAAGTTAGCCACCTCAAGGATCAATATATAAAATATGATTTAAGCAGAGGATGTTTCCAGTAGATACCATTTTCTCTTGGACTCCCACAATGCTACTTTGTAGTAGAGGGACCAAGAGATGAGATAGAGAATATGAGATTGTACCATTTCATGCTGCAATTTTTACGTTGCTAATAAATTCTCAAATTCATGTGTTCTGACTTCTTATTTTTAAGACTCAGCATTTTAGGCTCATGTCATACATGTGCTCTACACACTTAGCATGGTGTCTGGCACATAAGCACTTAAATGGTTGTTTGATTATGTGGTGCCTCAGACTTTCAAAAGCCACCCTGTTCTAGCTGATTCAATAAGTCTTTCTCTTGCTTATTTAGTAGTTACACATGCTAGAGGAGAATTGGAGCTTTCCCAGAGGAGAAAGTTGTTAAGTCTATTTAGTTTAAAATGTTTATTCATATATTTTATTTTTATATCACCTTCATTTCTCAATATTTCCCCTCATCTACTCAGAGAGCTATCCTTTATAACGAAGGAAAAAAGGGAGAGAAATCAGTTCAGTAAAACTACCCAATACATCAACTAATCAGTACACCAGACTATGGGATGCTAGGTGAGGCCAATCTTATTCACAGGTTGGAGACCTCAAGGCTTTAATACTAGGACAGACAGTGAATACCAAAACTGAATGTTATAGTTCCTTTGAACACATATATATTATGTAACCTTACATAGAGAGGGTGATGGGCTGTTTCTCTCATCCTCCACCTCATTGTTTAAGCATAATTCTAGATTGCTTACCAGCACAGTTAGCAGCTCTATCAACAATATGTTAATAAGCCTAGTAGACAACTATCTGAAGAAGGTTGGCATTGAAAGGAAAACATTTGGAAATATGATATGGAGTCCATAAGAGTCACAGAGAAGGATAATAGAGCAGTAGTGAATATCCAACTAAAATTTTGTACCATGAGCTTATAGTGGATGAAATTAATGGGATTCATGATTTTCTTTACTAATGTTTGGTAGTCCAGGAGCAGGAATAGAGAAGTGAGATAGTAGGAGTTACCCAGGGTTGAAAATTACAAAACTGAGAATGATAGAAGGCCATGGGGATAATCCTGTCAAGTCTTTTTTAAAAAGTGCTTCTGACCTTTAAGACAGCAAATAGAGACTGATCTGTTTCAGGTTATTTCAACTAATTCATTCAGCTGATATATGGGCACAAAGATGAATAAAACATAGTCATTTTGTTGTTGGGTTGTTTCAGTCATATTGGACTTTCTGTGAGTTGTTTGGAATCAAGCACTTTATCATAGTGCCTGGTGCCTAGTAGGCACCTAATAAATGTTTATGGCTTGCTTGCTTGTGGTTGGTCATTGTTCATTAGAGTTCTTAAGTCTTTCAAAGTTGATTATCTTTAAAAGATTGTAATTAATGCTTAGATTGTTCTGGTTCTGCTCACTTCACTTTGCATCAGTTTATATAAGTCTTCCCAGATTTTTCTGAAACTATTTCATTCATCATTTCTTACAGCACAATAGTATTCCATCACATAATTTTGCTCATACCCCAACTGATGAGCAACTGTCAGTTTCCACTTCTTTAATACCATAAAAAGAACTGTTATAAATATTTTTGTACATATAAACTCTTTTTCTTCTTTGACCTCTTTGGAGTATAGATCCAGTGATTCTATTACTAGTCAAAGGTCATGTACAGTTTAATAGTCTTTTGAGCATACTTCCAAATTGCTTTCCAGAACAATTGGACTAGTTTACAGCTCTACCAACAACGCATCAATGTATATGTTTTTCCATGTCTTTTCCAGCATTTTCTATTTTCCTTTTTTTTGGTATCTTAACCAATCTAATAGATGTGAGATGGTACCTCAAAAATGTTTTGATTTGAGTTTCTCTAATCATTAGTTATTTAGAGCATTTTAATATGGTTATTGATAGCTTTGATATCTTCCTCTGAAATCTGCCAAGTCATAACCTTTGACCAGTTGGGAAATGAACCCTATAACACTTGACTGAGAGCTAAAGATTGAAAGGATTCTTAACCCGTGTTGAAGTTGATGTTGACCATAATAAGCAGGTGAAGAAATGGAAAGATCTAAAGGTTGGCAACATTGTAGACATAAAGCTAATTTTAGAGCCATAGGGCTCTGGGAGCAACTCATTTTTGGTATATTTAAACTTGAGGGTAAATGTTTCCAGTTAGATAGTCAGAGTCCCCGCCCCCACCCCCCATCATTCCTGCATATACTTCTTATTCAGTTGTGGTATATGTTCCCTTTTCGTTATTCCCTATTCTTAAAAAAAAAAAAAAAACCTCTTATTGTGGATTTAGCAATCAATTGAATCAAGCATTTCAATATACAAAGAACAAGAAAGAAATTTTTTTTTATGAAATGGTGAACATGTTAGTTTTTTTTTAAGATCACATATGTATGTGTGTGTTTATTAAACACAGTAGCAGCAATTTTTTTTTCCTTTTGTATCTCCTTTTGTATTCTTTCTTTGGTGACCTATTCTTATTAATCTCTGTATTCTCTCTACAGAAGTTAGAAGTCCCTAAGAGATAGAAACATTTCCTCTATCTATAGCAACTCCCACTTCCCTCCCCCTAACAATATAACAATAGTTGTACATATGTAGTAGTCAACAAATACCAACTAAAAAACCTCAGTGTCATAAGAAACATCTACCAGATTAAAAAAATGTTTTTACTCTAACATTCTGCCCAAACAAGCATAATCATCAGAAAGGAAATGTAGGATTTCTTATTTTCTGTGCAATTTTTTCAATAAAATCATCACACCTCTATAAGAAACTGTTAGGTACTGGGGCTACAAAGATAGACCTGACCCAAGGAACTTATGATCTAATAGAAGTGGGGAGAAAAGACAAGTGTAATAACATTTGATACAAGGGAGAGGGGAGATATGGAAATGCAAAGAAGAGGTATAGGCAAAGTGTGGAGAGATTTGGGGAGGGAAAAAAGGATCTTAATTCAGGAGAATCAGAAAAGACTTCATGGAGAAACATGCCTGATAAGGCTTCTATATGACTGAAAAGGCATCTGCTACTTACTATGTATGACCAGATCCAATTTTGAAACAATCACTTTGATCAGATTTCTAGTCTCTGAAAGCTATGAAACAGTGGTAGTCATCTCATTAAATGACTTGTTAGAAACCAAACATGTGTCTAGCACATTTTTATTACTCTTCCCCCCTTCTGCTCAAATGTATATTGATGTTGTGATTGATAAAAACAATTACAAAAAGCTACTATAACAAGGTAATGATATACATATATATGTATCCTCCAATGTAGCAAGGTATTTATAATGGGATCTGGTCAGTCTTCAGCCTACCACTTGATTTCTTGCTATGTATTTAACTTTGTCTTCCTGAGCTCTATAACTATCCACCAGTATGTTGAAACAATTTATTTCTTCCTAGGAAATTTGCAGTCTTTCTCATTAGTTAACTTGACCTCCTACCCCACTTTGATAAATATTAACTATCTTAACTAGAGAGATCTTTCCCACTGGTACTCTTATTTATCTATAAATATCAAAAGTTTTGATACATATATATACAATTTATAAACAAACGAAAGCAATAATGAAGCAGACATACATAGCCATTTACCATATGCTGGCAATGGCAAATGTCATCACATACCGTTAATATTACAGTAGATTCATTTTCTTCACTTGGCTAGAAATAGTCTCACTCCGTTCAATTCATTCCACATATTGTTTAAATTTTCTTAAGAATTTTCTTCATATTCCTCCTCAAGATAATAGTTAAATTCAGTTTCTCATGAAATAAACAAGATTCATCTTTTTTATTTGTCTTCTCTTTGATAATCATAGGTATCAGTCTTTCCAAAATAATCCATAACTGACAACTCTTCACAGACTTTTCATAGAATTCTCTTTATAAACTTCTTTTTATAGGATTTTTTTTTGCAAAAAAAAAAACAAAACACAAGATAGTTCTCAAAAGAACAAAGTCCTTCCTTACCATCTTTTTGTCCTTTCCATAGATTTCTCATATATCTTCAGAGCCCAGATAAAATCCATGATCTCTTTGACTACATTAAGAGAGGCATTTCTGAGCAAGATATTTTCAACTGTTATTTAAAACCTGCAAGCAAAGTACTGGTTTTTCTTAAAATTCCATTGGAATATATCTCTCAAAGCTAGAGTAACAATACCTGTAGTTTCTGTGAGGTAGATAGGCAACACAGGGGTTGTACTACTATGAATTTAGCTGTTTAGTCATTTTTCAATCGTGGCCAACTCTTCTGACCCCATTTGGGGTTTTCTTGGCAAAGATACTGGAGTGGTTTGCCATTTCCTTCTCCAGTTCATTTCACAGATGAAGAAACTTGAGGCAAACATGGTTAAGTGACTTGCCCAGAGTCACACAGCTAGTAAGTGGCTGAGGCCAGATTTGAACTTGGGAAGATGAGTTTTCCTGACTTCAGGCCCATCACTCTGTCCATTATGCCACCTAGTTCCCATGAATTCCCATGATTCAAAATGAATTTCTATTTTAGTAATCACTGAATACTAATTACAACCCTCATGTAAGGATCTCTGACCTCTTTTGTTTTATTTCTTACATGAAAAGTTTTGAAACCACTGTTATAAGATTAGAGACTTATGGTGGTATACAACTTTGGCTATCTAGTCCTAGTTTCCCCATGTTATAGCTGAGGAAACTGAGGCATAAAGGTGAAGTAACTTGCCCAATGTTACATAGATGATGGAGCTAGGATTCAAACCAAGGTACTGTGACTTTTAAAATCTGTACCAGCTTTCTTTCCAAAAGAGTTAAGGGTCTGAATAGGCTAGTTACAATGGGAGTATATAGAAATATATAGAATATATGTATTACGGGGGTAAACGTGGTGGAACTTGTTGGTGTTGTTCAGTTGTGATTGACTCTTAGTGATCCCTTTTGGGATTTTCTTGGCAAAGATATTGGAGCGATTTGCCATTTCCCTCTCCAGCTCATTTTACAGATGAGGAAACCAACGCAAAAAGGGTTAAGTGACTCACCCAGGGTCACACAGATAGTAAGTGTCTGAGGCCAGGTTTGAACTCAAGAAGATGAGTTTTTCTGACTTATGGCCAAGCACTCTACTGGCTGCCCCACCTTGGGGCCTCCATAGCACCACTTGGCTGTGACAGATTACAAAAACAAGCTCAAGATGCAAAAGCACATAGTATTTATAGTGTTCTATAAACCTGAACATCCCATCTATTGGGATAATCAATCACCCCAAACTGGTGAGGCAATTGGAAAGCAATCAGTCTGAAATTCATTTTAATCTGATATCTCAGACCTAAGATGATGAGAAATACACCACATTAATGGATCAAAACCTAGATATGAAAGATCATATGATGAGAGATAGCACACGTGGAAGAAATTAGATTGATTCCATATCATCTTATAATTGATTTTATTTTGTAACTGATCCTATTTTATATTACTGCCCCATTTTGTATGATTGGTCAAGCCGTATTCTTTTGTCTTTTTGCCTGTGATCTAAGTTTAGAAGTTCAGTTCTCCTGCTAACCATTGTTCTATTCTTTCCTCAAGGAAATATGTTATCCCTGAAGACCAGGGAGTCTAGTCTAGCATCTTTACACCACCAAGCCATCCTTCAAGAATGTCTGGCTTGTTATCCAAAGAAGTCTGGTCCGCTATCTCTAACCTTGCAGGTAGGCCCACAATGAACATTTCTTAGTTATAGGAGGGAAAAAAGGGCTTGTTGCTAGCTTCTCATTCCCAATTTCCAACCAATTGTGTTGTCCCTACAATGTTGCCAACCCCACAAAAAAAGACCAGCATTCCTCCAGACTGGAAATATCTACCATTTAGTAGACAGATATAATTCTCAACCACTATCCCACTTAGAGATAAGAGCCCTCCTGCTCTCCACAAAAGTAGAAATCACAGTCTCCCCGAATAGGGGGTGGGTGAGATCGTAACACACACGTATGTAAATAAATCCGTAATACATTCAGGTCAGATTTTCTAAAATTACACAGGTCACCCTTGCTAGGTTCATCCTAAGAGAGAATTTAATTTGGAGAAGGGAAGATGGAAATGACTGTGATATAAAGGCACCTGTTTCACAGAGTATTTGTGAGAATTTCAATAAAATGTATTCAACAATTAAAAGAAAAACATGCCTCCATGCCAAGATTCTTCATTGGAATAAGAGCTACAGACTGTGTATCATAATAGTAGCAGAGGAATTCCTTTAGTTGAGGATAGGAGAGTACTCTTTGAGAAAGCAGATTTTGGGTTCTTTTCAAGAAGGCCATATGGAAGGGCAGAAATAGCACTGGCTCTAAACAGAGGACGTAGGTTCAAATCCTGCCTCTGACACTACTCCTATGACTTTGGTCAAGTCATTTAACTCCTTGGGCCTCAGTTTTCTCATTTGTAAAATTTCCTTATTTGTCTCAGTTCCCTCCTTTGTAAAATGAGGCTTCTGAGGTCCTTTCCAGTTCTAAATCTAATATTCTGTGATTCTGCCTTCTGAGATTCTAATTTCTGAAGTTCTGTGTCAGATCTGAAAGACAAAACAAAAAACCCTGCTTTTCTTTGTCTTTGTTTTCTAGTTTTGTCATGATGACTTCCCTCTAAAGTGACTTTCCTCGCCCAATGAGCATTGTATGGTGTTTTTCTGCTTAGCTCTGATTGCTCTCAGTATTTAAAAATAAATTCCACAGGGATGAGTCAACTCAAAAATTGTACCAAACTGCCCTCTAGTGTTCAAAGAATCATAATAGAGCCACCTTCATCCACACAAAGCTAGAGAACTTCTTAAGATCTTAGGAAGCTGTTTAGTTCTATCCTTTCTTTTAATAGTAGAGGATCCTGGAGCCCAGAGATGTTAAGTAAATTACCTAAACCCCCAGATGTTACTTAGTGAGGAATAGATCTTAGAATTTAGCAGAGGTCCTCTGATTCCAAATTCAGTTTTCCCCATTATACCACAGAAACTGGCCCAAACTCCCGCTCCCCGCCCCTCCCCCCCATATTTCTTTTTTTTAAAAATTTTTTATTTATTTATTTTTAGTTTACCACGCACGGTTCTACATAGTTTGAGTTCCAGATTTTCTCCCCTCCCTCACCCCTCCCTCCCCAAGACGGCATGGAATCTCATATAACTATCATGTATAACTTCGCATTGAATTAATTTATGCACTAGTCAAGTTGTGGAGAAGAATTATGATCAATGGAATGAATCATGAGAAAGAAGAAACAGAACCAAAAAAAAAAAAACAACCCAAAAACAAAAACAAAAGAGAAGCAAAAAAGGCGAGCATGTAGTGCACCTCGATCTGTATTCAAACTTCACAGTTCTTTCTCTGGATGAAGATAGCATTCTCCTTCCTGAGTCCCCTGGAGTTGTCCCTGCACCTTAGGTTGCTGAGAAGAGCGCAGTGTGTCAGGGTTGGTCCTCACGGAATCCGTATATCTGTGGCTGTGCACAGCATTCTTCTGGTTCTGCTCCGCTCACTCAGCATTATGTCATGTAGGTTTTTCCAGGTTGTTACGAAGTCTGCATCATCCCCGTTTCTTATGGCACAATAGTATTCCATCACCTTCATATACCACAGCTTGTTCAGCCATTCCCCAATTGATGGGCATCCCTTTGATTTCCAATTCTTGGCTACCACAAAAAGAGCTGCTATAAATATCCTTGTACATATGGGTCCTTTTCCCGCTTGTGTGATGTCTTTGGGATACAACCCTAGAAGCGGTATTGCTGGGTCAAAGGGTATGAACATATCTATAGCCCTTTGGGCATAGTTCCAAACTGCTCTCCAAAATGGCTGGATCAGCTCACAACTCCACCAGCAATGCAACAATGTTCCAATTTCCCCACATCCTTTCCAGCATTTATCATTTTCCTGTTTTGTTATTTTAGCCAATCTGACAGGATAGATGTGGTATCTAAGAGTTGTTTTGATTTGCATTTCTCTAATCAGTAGTGATCCAGAGCATTTTTTCATATGCCTATAGATAGCTTTAATTTCTTCCTCTGAAAACTGTCTGTTCATATCCTTTGACCATTTCTCAATTGGGGAATGGCTTGTATTCCTATATATTTGGCTCAGTTCCCTGTATATTTTAGAAATGAGGCCTTTATCAGAGATACTAGTTGCAAAGATTTTCTCCCAATTTTTTGCTTCCCTCCTAATTCTTGTTGCATTGGCTTTTTTTGTACAAAAACATTTCAATTTGACATAATCAAAATTATCCATTTTGCATTTTGTAATGCTCTCTATCTCTTGTTGGGTCATGAATTCTTTACTTTTCCATAAATCTGATAAGTAAACTATTCCTTGCTTTCCCAAATTACTTATAGTATCAGCTTTTACTCCTAAATCATGAACCCATTTTGACTTTATTTTGGTATATGGTGTAAGATATTGGTCTATGCCCAGTTTTTGCCCTACCATTTTCCAATTTTCCCAACAGTTTTTGTGAAATAGTGAATTATTAGCCCAGAAACTGGACTCTTTGGGTTTATCAAAGAGTAGATTGCTAAACTTGTTGATTTCTCCTACTTGTGTACCTATCCTATTCCACTGATCCACACCCCTGTTTCTTAACCAGTACCAGGCAGTTTTGATGACTGCTGCTGTGTAGTACAGTTTAATATCTGGTGTGGCTAAGCCACCTTCTCTAACATGTCTTTTCATTAATATCCTAGATACTCTAGACCTCTTGTTTTTCCAAATGAATTTTGTTAATATTTTGTCCAGCTCAGTAAAATAATTTTTTGGTAGTTTGATTGGTATGGTACTGAATAGATAGATTAATTTAGGTAAAATTGTCATTTTTATTATATTAGCTCAGCCTAACCATGAGCAACTGGTATTTTTCCATTTATTTAGATCTGATTTTATTTGCATGAAAAGTGTTTCATAGTTATGTTCATATAGGCCCTGGGTTTGTCTTGGCAAATAGACTCCCAAATGTTTTATAGTGCCTC
This sequence comes from Trichosurus vulpecula, assembly GCF_011100635.1. Lineage (NCBI taxonomy): Eukaryota > Metazoa > Chordata > Mammalia > Diprotodontia > Phalangeridae > Trichosurus > Trichosurus vulpecula. The sequence continues at coordinate 226,800,352 of NC_050579.1, read as the reverse complement.
CAGTAACTTTGTATGGAATTTCTCTTTCTATCTCTTGCTGTTGGGCTTTGTCAGTAATGTATAGGAATGCTGAGGATTTATGTGGGTTTATTTTATATCCTGCAACTTTGCTAAAGTTGTTTATTATTTCAAGTAGTTTTTTACTGGATTCTCTAGATAAATCATCATATCATCTGCAAAAAGTGATAATTTAGTTTCTTCTTTTCCTATTCTAATTCCTTCAATTTCTTTTTCTTCTCTTATTGCTACAGCTAATGTTTCTAGTACCAAATTGAATAAAAGGGTGATAATGGATATCCTTGTTTCACCCCTGATCTTATTGGGAATGCATCTAGTTTATCCCCATTACAAATAATGCTTGTTGATGGTTTTAGGTAGATGCTATTTATAACTTTGAGGAAGGTTCCACTTATTCCTATGCTTTCTAGTGTTTTTAATAGGAATGGGTGTTGTACTTTGTCAAAGGCTTTTTCTGCGTCTATTGAGATGATCATATGGTTTCCGCTAGTTTTGTTGTTGATATGGTCCATTATGCTAATAGTTTTCCTAATATTGAACCAGCCTTGTATTCCTGGAATAAATCCTACCTGGTCATAGTGTATTATTCTCGTGATGAGTTGCTGCAATCTTTTTGCTAATATTTTATTTAAATTTTTTGCATCAATATTCATTAGAGAAATTAGTCTATAATTTTCTTTCTCTGTTTTGACTCTACCTGGTTTGGGTATTAGTACCATATCCCCCCTATATTTCTAACCTGTACCCTCCACCCCATTCCCACACTGTAAGCTTCATACTTGGATTAGTAAATCTTTCTGGTCTGCGAAGGGCTGTCTTCATGGGAGAACAGCTATCCAAAATTCGTAATGAGGTAAATGGCCCTTCTGGACATAACTATACATAGTCTAGAACTACAGAACCACTTCTCTAACTCCACTGTGGCAACTATCTTTTAATTCTCAGAGTCAACAAGTCAATAAGTATTTATTAAACACCTACTATGTGCTAGGCACTGAGAATACAAAGAAAGACAAAATACAATTTCTATTCAGAACCTCTGGGGAATGACCTCCTACAAGAACAGTGTTAACAAGCTAAAGAATATTATTTTCCTCCTCCCTCCATTCAGGAAAGGTAAGATAGCAGGCTTTTAAAAAAATTATTCCTATTAATTTATTTTTTAGTGTTTAACATTCACTTATACCAGATTTTGAGTTCCAAATTTTCTCCCCATCTCTCCCCTCCCCCCAACCCAACGTGCATTTGGATTACCCCTTCCCCCAATCTGCCCTCCCTTCCATCACTCCCTCTTCTCTTATCCACTTCCCTTCTATTTTCCTGTAGGGCAAGATAGATTTCTATATGAAATCACCTGTATATCTTATTTCCCAGTTGCATGTAAAAACAATTTTAAGCACTCATTTTTAGAACTTTGAGTTCCACATCCTCTCCCTTCCTCCCTCCCCATCCACCCTCATTGAGAAGGCAAGCAATTTGATATAGGTACATGTTTAGTCATGCAAAACACTTCCACAACAGTCATATTGTGAAAAACCAACTATATTTCCCTCCATCCTATCCCTTCCCCCATTTATTCTGTTCTCTCCTTTGACCCTGTCCCTCCTCAAAAGTGTTTGCTTCTGATTATCCCTTCCTCCCATTTGCCCTCCCTTCTATCATCCACCTGCCTCTTATCCCCTTTCCCCCTACTTTCCTGTAGGGTAAGATAGATTTTCACACCCAATTGAATGTGTATGTTACTTCCTCCTTAAGACAAATCTGATGAGAATAAGGTTCACTTATTCCCTCTCACTTTCTCCCTTTTCCCTCCCAATGTAAAAGCTTTTTCTTGACTCTTTTATGTGAGATAATTTACCCCATTCTACCTCTCCCTTTCACCTTTTCCTGGTACATTCTTCTCTCACCCCTTAATTTTATTTTTTAGATATCATCCCTTCATATTCAACTTACCCCTCTAACTAACCCAATACTGAGAAAGGTCTCATGAGATAAATATGATCTTTCCATGTAGGAAGGTAAACAGTTCAACTTTAATAAGTCCCTCATGACTTCTCTTTCCTGTTTACCTTTTCATGCTTCTCTTGATTCTTGAATTTGAAAGTCAAATTTTCTAATCAGCTCTGGTGGGTTTTTTTGTTTGTTTTTACCTCTGGTGTTTTCCACAAGAAGGCTTGAAAGTCTTCTATTTCATTGAATATCCATTTTCCCCTCTGAAGGATTATATTCAGTTTTGCTGGGTAGATGATTCTTGGTTTTAATCCTAGCTCCTTTAACCTCCAGAATATCATATTCCATGCCCTCCAATCCCTTAATGTTGGAGCTGCTAAATCTTGTGTTATCCTGATTGTGTTTCCACAATACTTGAATTGTTTCTTTCTGGCTGCTTGCAAAATTTTCTTCTTGACCTGGGAACTCTGAAATTTGGCTACAATATTACTAGGAGTTTTCCCTTTGCGATCTCTTTCAGGAGGTGATCAGTGGAAAGGTAGTTTTCATTGATAATTTCTTGAAAGATGGTGTCTTGTCTCTTTTTCTGATCGTGGCTTTCAAGTAGTCTGATAATTTTAAAATTATCTCTCCTGGACCTATTTTCCAGGCCAGTTGTTTTTCCAATGATATATTTCATATTGTCTTCTATTTTGTCTTCTATTTTTTCATTCTTTTGGTTTTGTTTTATAATTTCTTGATTTCTCATAAAGTCGTTAACTTCCATTTGCTTCATTCTAATTTTTAAGGAATTATTTTCTTCAGTGAGCTTTTGGACCTCTTTTTCCATATGGCCCATTCTGTTTTTTTAAGGCATTCTTCTCCTCATTGGCTTTTTGGACATCTTTTGCCATTTGGGTTAATCTATTTTTTAAGGTGTTATTTTCTTCAGCACTTTCTTTTGGCCTCCTTTAGCAAGCTGTTGACTCATTTTTCACAATTTTCTTGCATTACTCTCATTTCTTTCCCCATTTTTTCCTCTACATCTCTTACTTGATTTTCAAAATCCTTTTGAGCTCTTCCATGGCCTGTGACCAATTCATATTTTTTTTGGAGTCTTTGGATGTAGGAGCTTTGACTTTGTTGTCTTCTGGTTGTATGTTTTGATCTTCTTTGTCACCAAACTAAGATTCTATAATCTGATTCCCCACCCCCCACTGTTTGCTCATTTTCTCAGCCAATTATTTGACTTTTTAGCTTTTTGTTAAGGTAGGACTCTGCTTCCAGGGTGGAGGGCAAACTGTCCCAAGCTTCAGGGGTTTTGTGCAGCTGTTTTCAGAGATACTTCTAGGGACCTGCAAATTTTCAGCTCTTCCAAGTTTGTATGATCAAATGAGAAGTGTTTACTGCTCTCCTGGTCTGTGCTCCAGTCTGTGAGTGACCACAAGCATTCTTTTCTGCCTTGGAACTGTGAGGAGTATTCCTTCTCCACTGCTACCACAAGCTCTGCCACACCAGCACTTCTCTTCCCCCCAGGACTGCCACCCAGGACTGCAACCCAGATCCAAGCAAGGGCAAAGCAAGAGAAACCTGCCTTAGCGCCAGCAAAGAGATCCTTGCAATACCACTCTGATCAGCCACTTGATCCTCCCACCATCTGTGGGCCAAGAACTCTGGAAGGAGCCACTGCCACTTCCACCCTCATGCTGCCACCTCTGCTGCTGCCGCCTCTGCTGCTGCCACCCTGGGGCTGGGGCCGGACTGTGCTCCTCTCTCACCCATGTATGACAGACCTTTCCTACTGACTTTCTAAGTTGTCTTTGGCATTCGTGGGTTGAGAAATCTGGGAAGTGCCACAGCTGCCTCTGATTCAGTCACCTGAGGCCTGCTCCAGCACTGTCTATGCCAGTGTGGCCCATGCTGGACTGCACTTTTCTTTCAGACTGGTGCAACAGACCTTTCCTGTTGACCTTCCAGGTTGTCTTGGGCTGGAAATTTGTTTCGCTCTGTCATTTTGTGGGTTTTGCTGCTCTAGAATTTGCTTAGAGTCATTTTCACAGGTATTTGGAGGGGTTTGGGGAGAGTTCAAGCAAGTCCCTGCTTTTACTCTACCACCTTGGCTCTGCTCCCTACCCATAGTATGGTTTTTGAAAAAATACTCCCACTTTAAGGTTTGCAAAGAATTTTACACGTAGTATCTCATTTGAGCCTCAAAGACCCTGCAATATAGATGCTGTTGTGTTCATCCCCATTTTATAGATAAAGAGACTGAGGCTCAAACAGTTTAAGGGACTTACCCAGGGTTACCCACCTAGTAAGTGCCTGTCTGAGATGGGATTCAAGTCCAGCCTGTCCTGACTCCAATTTCAGTACATCATGCTACATCACAAGATTCATTTATACACAGAAACCATGTTATAAATAATGGTCTGCATAGTTAAAGTAGCTTTATACTTCAGGCACATTAAGGGTTAAATGAACTGTTGTCAGCAGATCTGGGATCATAAGCAGATTTAGAACCAGAACTGACCTCAAAGGTCATCAAGTACTCCCTTCCCCCTCCCCATTCTAACTTTATAGATGAATTAAAGCCCAGAGAAATAACCTGATTTACCCAAGCTCGTATAAGTGGCAGTCAGGATTTGGATCTGCATTCTCTGATTCTAAATATAGCCTTCTTTTTTACTGTACTGCTAGCCCTTCCTTCTCTTAACAATCAATAAATTTTAAAAGTAAAAAAGTGTCAATGTGGTCAGTTAGAGAGGCAATTCTTCTGAACTGTTTTCAGGAAGTTATCATGTAGGACATTGCTTCTATGGGAAAATGCCTCCCAAATACCAAACTAACAAGTTACAAATGAACTTTTAGAACACAACCCCATTCATAAATTGGGGACTCTGTGTACTGACTTAGGATGTTCACATGCTTTGCTGCTCTGCAGAATTGACCTTTGACTTCCCCAGATTGAAGCACAGGGACTGTGTGACTGAGACACCAGGCTGGGGATTGTCCTGAGATGTAAATGGATTCCTTTTCTGTGTTTGAATGTGGAAATATTTGTGATGTAGTGGAAAGAACCTGGTATTTGGAATCAGGGAACCTGGTTTTGAATCCGAGTTTCTCATTACTTGTATGTTCTTGGACAAGTCAACCGAAGCCTGCATAGGTCTCAGTTTCACCATCTGTAAAATGAAGAGGTAGCATTAGATGGTCTCTAGGGTCTTTTCTATTTCCAGATGATTCCATGCCCAAAGAGGTTTCCATATGGTACCTATTGTTCTTCTCCAAAGGAATCTAGGGAGTCTTTGAAAAGGATGGGGCTCTTTTCCAGGGAGGAAGCCGGAGTTATGAGCAAGCATGACCAAAAATAAAAGACAAGACTAAATGAGAGAAAGCAATCCTAGACCCATTTATATTTCAGGAAATAGTTTATTTTCCATTCATGGTAGTTGGTAGAAGCTTTTAAAGACTTTTTTTATTATCATTTGTTCTTTCCAATTACTTTGCTATTTTTAAAAAACATACTTTTTTACTGTGAACCTGACAGAAATTAACAAAATGTGAACATTTCCACATACAAAGAAGAGCAGAAAAAGGGCGCTCTCTCTCTCTCTCTCTCTCTCTCTCTCTCTCTCTCTCTCTCTCTCTCCATACACACACACACACATGCTTGTATATATATATGTGTGTGTGCGTGCACGCATATATATGTGTGTGAAATCATGAATCTCTATCCTGTGTAGCTTAGGTTTTTTTGGTTTGTTTTTTGGTTTTTGCTTTTTGGCAGGGCAATTGGGGTTAAGTGACTTGCCCAAGGTCACACAGCTAGTACATGTGTCAAGAGTCTGAGGCTGGATTTGAACTCAGGTCCTCCAGACTCCAGAGCTGGTGCTCTACTCACTGCACCACCTAGCTGCCCCCCCGTAGCTTAGTTTTTTGAAAAGGATACATACATCTATCATAACAGCACTAACACTGCCCTGATTGTCTTTGTTCCTTTCTGTGCCCTTTCATATATTTTTAAATGTTTCATTAATATTCTTTTTTATTTTCTTATATATTTGCATTACTACAACTAGCCTCCCCAACAGTTCTCTCTCCCCAGTATAAAAATGCTTCCTTGTAACAAAGTATGATCAAACAAAACAAATTTACACATTGGTTATTTCTCATTCTGCACTTGGAGTCCACCACTTCTTTGCCAAGAGGTGCGAAACATGTTTCATCAGTCTTCTGAAGCTGTGGAAGGTCAGTGCACAGATCAGAATAATTCTTAAGTCTTTCAAAGTTGTTTTCCTTCACAATACTGTAGTTGTATCAACTGTTTTCCTGGTTCTTCTCATTTTGCTCTGCATCAGTTCATACAAGAGTTCTCTGAATCCTTCCCCTTAATTGTTTCTTATGATGCAATAATCTTCTATTACGTTCATGGAACATTATTTACCATTGCCACATTGATGGGCACCCGTTTCCTTTTTTTTTTTTTCCAGTTCTTTGCTACAATAAAAAATACGAATATGAGATACCTTTCTAGTTTTATTTCACATTATTGTCCTTATATAATCTACATTCTAGCCAAACTAGATTATTAGCTGCTCCTCAGTCTTGTTTTGCCATCTCCTGTGCATTTTCGCAGGACACCTCCCATGCCTGGAGCTTCCTCCACTCCCTCAAATTTTCTTGGAGCACTTAGTCTGATTCCTTCTTTTGACTCATCTGTATCATACTTATTTTATGTATCACTTTGTCCTGGTCAAAATGCTCAAGCTCTTTGAGAGCAGGGATGTACTGTGTCATTGTTTTTCGTTTTATCTTTGTATCCTATGACTTAGCATAGTGCTTCACACATACTAGCAGCTAGAGGCAACTAAGCAGTACAGAAGATAGTGCACTAAACCTGGGGTCAAAAGACTTCAGTTCAAATCCCTCCCCAGATTATATAATTTGATCCTCACAACTTGGGATGAAGGTGCTATGGTTATCCCCATTTTACAGATAAGGAAACTGAGTCAAAGAGAGGTTAAATGTCTAGTTCTAGTAACCTAGGGAAAGTCACTTAGCCTCAGTTTCCTCATCTCTAAAAATAAAAATAGTAATATTTTCCAGGGTTGTTATGAGGATTAAATGAGATAATATTTATAAAAGTGTTTTTGCAAGACTGAAAGCACTATATAAATGCTAGCTACTGTTATCATAGCAGAGACAAAATAGCTAGTTGCTAAATTGAATAGTAAAAAGAAAAAGTCATTTCCATTTTGGGCCAGTAGCCCTCCTCCCCCAAGGCATAGTTCAGTATCAGCAGGCAAGAATCAAGGTTGTTTTCGATTCCAGGTTTCCGCACCTGATGCTTGAAGTGCTCCACCTCTAAATAGGATTTGAAGTTTTAAGAGCCCTGTTCTGTCTCCCAGCCAGACTGTTTGCTGCTCCTTTGAATTTCATCCATTATGTATTTGTCAGTGTGAAACCAGAAAGGATTTCAAAATCTAATGAAGTTCCTTGCTAAACATCACTTCTCCCACTTATATCAGTTATAGTGAAATTGAAAAATTGAGAGACTGCGCAGTGTAGCAGACAGAATGCTCGATTTGGAGTAAGAAGGATACGGATGGCTGGTTTGTGTCTCCGAGCATTCTTATTACTGGAGTGAGAAACAGGCATGAAAAGACACAGTCTCATACACGTATGTATGTGCATGTGTGTGCATGCACACACATACACATACACACACACTCATACACACACACACACACACACACACTCCCAGTTTGTATGTTTAGGTATCTAGGTAACACAGTGGATAGAAGTGCCAGACCTGGAGTTTAAATATAGCCACTGCTACTTACTAGCTGTGTGACTCTGGGCTAGACACTTAACCTCTCTTTCACTCAGTTTCCCCATCTTTAAAATCGGGATAGCAATAGCACCTACACCCTAAAGTTGTGAGGATCAAATTATATAATAGTTGTAAAATTCTTAGCAAAGTGCCTGGCACACATTAAGCATTATGTGTTAGTTATTATGTTTATTTTTATTCTTACTTTTCAAAGTTTTAAAGAAAAAAATTACAGATGTGACAGACACCAGGGACCAACTTCCACCTCTTCCTTCTTTTCCCCTCTAGAGCCCCCTAAACTTCTGTCAACATGAAAACTTCTATCCTCCTGTCTGAGGGCTGATTTCAAGTTTATTTCCTTTCTTTCCGAACTGGACAGAACAACAAATCCCAGGGGGTTCTTAGCCACCTAATGCCTTCCCAGAGTTTGTTACCTTTATGTATGTACAGATTATCTTCTCCACTGGAATAAATTGAGCTCCTTGAGGTTAGGGACTGCCTTGCTTTTGTCTTTGTATCCACAGTGCTTGGCATCATTATAAGTATATAGTTGTTGCTTAATAAATGTGTTAATTGATTGATCAAAAAACTGGATAGTCATTTGTTGGGTATGTTGAGGAGAATCTTGTTTAGGTTCAACCTACATTAGATAGACTCTGAGATCTTTTACAACTCTGAGATCCTGGGATTCTGTGAAATAAACTATATTTATACCCACTAGATGAAGTCTATGTGCAGCATGTGGTAGAAATCTGGCAAAGTCACTTTCCTGAAGAATATCTGCTTGTATGCCATTGTATCTACCTTCTCTATTCACTGAACTCCTAAGCTGAGCTGTGGCCTCTTGTGTTTATTTCAAAGTAGGTGGTGCAGTGGGTAAGAACACTGGACTTGGTATCAGGAAGAACTGTCTGTCCAGGACTTTTACTAGCTTTGTGACTGTGGGCCAGCCATTCTCTGCCTCAGTTTCCCCATTTGTAAGGTAGAGATAGCACTGACCTCCCAGGGTTGTTGTGAGGATCAACTGATATAAAACATGCATAGGGCTTTATAAACATTAAAATGGATATAAATACTAGCTACAATTCATGAAGAATTTGTGAGAATTGGATGTACTACCAGGATTTTCATAGGTATGAACAAATAGCATCAACTTTGGAGTCAGAGTTCCTGGGTTCAAATCATGTCTCCAATGCTTACTACTCATAATCTTAGGTAAGTGTCTTAAACTTCCTGGGCCTCAGTTTCCTTACCTGAAAAATGAGAATGTTGAGATAGATGATCCCTAAGATCCCTTTCCAGCTCTATACCCATGATCCTATGATCAGGGAAGCTCCCTAGTCAATTTGATGAGGTTACAGGAAAGCAAGCCTTTGTTTGGGACTTTGATTGCAATTCCCTTTGGAGGGCACAGGGACATATTTCGTCAAGAGGATTAGGCTTATCTCCTATCTACTGGGGATAATTTACCTGGCTTGGGCTTGTGGGTCAGAATATTCCATTATGCTAGACCTATAAAAGGAGGTGTGTTGAAAGGTTGGTCTATATTCCAAATTCCTTGGTCCAACAGTAATGGAATTAACTTTCCAATAAATCCAAATTTATTTTCCTTTTCAAGGAATCAAAACTCTTTGGTTGGTATACTCTAAGACTAGGCATTCACATGTATTCGAGAGGTTAAAGTGGGAATTTGAGAGGATTGCCTCACTATCGACTCTAAATCTGTTTCTCTTCCAAAGGGAATCCAAACTACTTAGTGGCACTAGGAGTCTTGGGGACTGTGTAAGGCCCTGGGAGGAAGGTGGCACTCACCAGAGAGGATGTATTGCATTGCTTTTTAATGGGTTACTGTGAGTCCTTTGTTTCTGCATTTTTATGGAGTAGTATAAAGGCTCTCAAATCTGAAATGACTTCAGTGACTCTGGAAGAGTGAGACTGACAACTTTGTGCAACTCTGCCTCACTTCAATTCAACTCACAGGCAAGTCAAGACATCACCCATTGTGATGTCATTGGTGTTCTTTGAAAAGGAAGGACAAACAAAACAACAGCCTTGCAATCTTGGATGTTTGCATAGCAGTGGGGAAGCCTTTTACCCACACCTATGAATAGCTAGACGTGAGCTATATTCTGCTAGTATTCTGAGATTTTCCCCAACAAAACCATGGAAAGGTTTTGGAAATTCTGGAAAGGAAAAAAAAAGTAGATATTTTATTTTTGACAGGTTCCCAAAACTAGATCCAGTCTATTAAAGCCTAGACCCCAGGAAACTGGAACATGTGCATCATACAAAAACCTTTCCATTGGTTGTAATGACCTATTAGATTATTTGACTTATTGTTAGTGGCCAAAGTCAGTAATAAGGTCAAATAAAAGTGGAAAAAAAGATTTTGCTTTTTTAATTTCAGGAATTAGTTTATATTGAATTTTGTTGCCCAGCAAGATGATAACCTTGTGTCAGAATTTATTTTTTAGATAAGCAGTTTGCTAAGCCAATGCTGTGCATTGATATATTATCCTTCAATAGTATGCTCTATAATGTCAAGAAAGACCACAATATCAGGACTCCAATTTTATCATTAGAATTCTTTAAGGTTTAGGTCAGATAATTTTTCACACGAAACGAATGTTCTGTAAAGTACATTTTAAGAATTTCTGGTTAATTTTACTCACCTGAATCAATTGATTTAGTGGTATGCTAGACCTAGCTCACACTGGCTGCATTAACTTTTCAGTATGAGCATTTACACAATGGAAACTGGCAAACACCACAAATTAGGGCTGGATTTATTATTTTCTTGATTGTCAAAACTTAAGAAAGTAATGGAGAATATATTAATAAAGCAGATTAAAATTTTAAAAGTATATTGTGAGCACATTTTGTGGGGGGCAGTTGATTATCAAATATTTGCCAGCACACCCCCAAATTAATTGCTGCTTCTCATTGATTGTGTCTTTCTTTCCTTGTTGGGTTTTTTGTTCTGAGCTTCCACTTCAAAAAGTGGAATATTATGGAATTAACAAGGAATTTGTGTTATCCCTTATTTGCAGATGCAAAGTTTTTCCAATCAGAATACATTTTTGAGGGGATTTGCTGGTATTGGTATGTCATTTCCCAAAGAGAATATAAATAAAGCAAGATATGGATCGATTTGATTTGAAAAACATCATACAATTTAAGTTTGTTGAATTTCCCTTGAAAAGTCCTTGGTAAACTGATAGCCTCCAAAAGCCACATTCATCATCCTGGTGTTGATGTTTTAAAATTGACATCATAACTCTGTTCTGGACCATGTTGCACTAAGTAACACTTAACTTGATCATTAATGCTTGGTCACAATTGAGGATCATTTAAGCTTAGTGAAATATTTTAATTTAGATTATTTATTGAACAGCTTCCAGAAAGGTGCTATTGATTGTCATTATTTTCTAAAATTAGATACTCTGTCTATAGTGGTGGAGAGGTAATCCTTTGGTTCTCAAAGGATATGTCAAAAGAACACAAACTCTGACAGCTTCTTTCACATTGGAAAGCCTTCTAGTATGAACCTAGTGATGTCCCACATGTGTGGTGCTCCATGATGTCTAACTAATTTCAGGAGAGAGTTTTGTCATCAGGTTGCAAGACTATAATGCCTTCAAGTAAAGCAACTGGGAGATCATCTACAAATTAAGAGAGATGATATCAGTCTGTGTTGGTGAAAAGTATATATCCTCTGAAAAGATTGTGAATCCTTGAAATGCAACACTGATCCCCAGTACACTTTGGAAGACCTCTGATTTATCTGATTACCACCTAAGTGAAACCTGTAAATTTCAGTAGTCGGCATTCCTCTAAGAGTTCCTCTTACATGCACCCAGGTTCACAAGGCATCAAAACATAGCATAGTTTTGTCTACATTATAAAGAGCATATACATCTGACCTCATTGTGAGTTAAGAGCCTTGCTTCCTATTCCATTGGGTTATTCACTCCACCAACCTCCAGAAACCTGAACAAACCTTGTGATTTATTGTACTAGCCTTAGTTGGGCCTCTCTAATAGGGGGGAACTGCCATGATTTACTCCTCCCTGTGGATGATTTGCACTTGACAGCTTTTTCACTTCCAGCTCTCCTCCTACCACTGCTTCACTGCCTCACTGACCTCACTGCTGGCTTTCTACTGTTCATAGCAGGTTGACCTTACATTCCCTTTCCTTAGCTCAGCTTCACTACTCCCTACTTTTCTACAGTCTTCCTCAGATAATTTTAGTTACTTTCTTTCTACATTCCAATTTCTAAAGATGCTGGGACTTGGAATGATTACAGTGGAGCTTCAAGTGACAATGTTACCGTACTTTCTTAGATTGAATCTTGAATACCTTCAGCTTACTTAAACCTTCTCAGTCTCACGGTCCATGTAAAGGATCTCATCAAGTAGTTGTGAAATTGTCCTTTTTTTGAACCACTCAAATTGGTCTCTGTTTCATGCTCCAGTTCAATTCACAGTAGTTCATGGCTGTTTATCCCCATTCTGCCTAAGCAGATAATCAACCAATCAACAAGCATTTCTTAAATGCCTTCTGATTAAGTGTCAGACACTACACAAGTGCTGAAGTAAAAATTGTCCCTTTTTTCAAAGAGTTTACATTTTAAAAAGAGAGACATATTAATAAATGTAGGTGCATACAAGATTCATACACATTAGAAGACAGGTAACCTTTGAGGAGAAGGCTTTAGCATTTTGGCAATGGGAGATGGAAGGTCCTATAAAAAGTGGCATTTGAGCTGAAGCTTGAAGGAAGCCAGGGATTTTAAGAGGCAGAGGCAAAAAGGTAGAGGCATGGAGGACAGTCAATGGAAAGGCACTGAATGGACTTTGTTTTTCAGCAACAATTTTCATAACACTAATGAACTCTATCATTCTTGCACTAATCTGAATGTCAACTCTTTTAAAATCTTTATTTTTAAAATAAATTCTTAAAGGGTAGTTATTTTGATGCCATTCTAAACCCAGTGGGAATATCTACTTAGATTAATTGTTAAGGGGAAGCACACTCTAACTTTTCAGCTACTTTTACAAATAACTCTAAATGTGATGATTTTGAATGAATATGTCAACATGATTTAGCATCCTCTCCTTTTTGGCTCCTATGAAACAATATGGACAGACTGCCATTCATCATTTCACAGTCAGAAATGAGCATTGATCACTAGCCTTATTTTACTAACAACTGGGGTGGTAGATAACTGGTGTCACTAAACTGTTGCTTCACTGAACATTTAAAATAGTGCTTCCCTTGCTAATTACCAAATATCTTTCAAGAGTTGGTGCCTGAAGATAAAAAAGGAAAAGCACAAATCATAACTTGCCTTTTCTATTAGGGAGTGCCTTGGAGTCACTGCCAGTTACATGACTTGTGTTCTTAGGTAAATTCTTTAGATTTTTTTTCCATCTTGCACACAAAATATTTCTCAACACAGCATGATTTATAGAATGATTTGTGTCATCTCATTTGTATTGGGTGATATTTTATGATTTTAAAAAATTGTATTTGTATATTTTGCTTTCATACAACAAATCAAGTGCATAACAAACACCCAAATAAAACATTTTACAAAGTTAATTCTCTGAAAAAAAAAGTAGACTATCAACTATTAACAGAAAGGAGACCAATGAATCCTTTAATTTTGGCAGGATGCCATAGTGCCACCATTGATTGTTGTGTTAGACTAGAATTCTTTTGCCTCTGATGGATAATTCTTGATAAAACTAAATTTTATTTATTGTTATGTATACATAGAAGTATGTTCCTCTGTCTACTGGTGACCTTCAGCTTTTGGTGAATATGCAAATAGACATTTAAAGCAAAAGCCTATTTTACATGGAAAATAGAATTCCTCTAGCATTAAAAATCTGCATCATTATGAACTGTTCTTTGTTTTACCCTACTGCATGACAGTCCTAAGCAGTTGCCCTTAGAGACTCTTAATTTCTGCTCTAATGGAGCCCAGGAGGAGAAGTCATTGGTTCAAAGAGCATACATATATATGTATATACACACACTCATTTGGGTAGAGAAATCTATCTTACCCAATAGGGAAATAGGAAGGGAAAGAAATGAGAGAAAAGGGAATTAAGAGAGGCAGTGGTCAGAATCAAAACAAGACTTCTGAGTAGGGATAGGAGAAAATGAGAAAAGGATAAACAAGAAGAAAATGAGATGATAGGAAATACACAGTTAGTAATCAAAATTGTGCATGTGAATGGGATGACTTCACTTATAAAACAGAAACAGATAGCAGAATGGATTAGAAACCAAAATCCAATGATATAATGTTTAAAACAGACACATTTGAAACAGAAAGACCCACATACAGAGTTAAAATAAGGAGCTGGAACAGAATCTATTTTACTTCAGCTGAAGTAAAAAAGGCAGGGGTAGCAATCATGATCTTGGACAAAGAAAAAGCAGAAATGGACCTAATTCAGAGATAATCAGGGAAACTATATTTTGCCCAAAGGTACCATACATTATGAAGTAATATAAAAAATTTTATAGCAAGTTTCTCTGATAAAGACCTCATCACTCAAATGTGTAGGGAACTGAGTAAAATTAATAAAAATAAGAGCCATTCCTTAACTGATAAATGTTCAAAGAACATGAACAGGCAGTTTTCAGAAGAAGAAATAAAAGCTATCTGTAGTCATGCAAAAAATGCTCTAAATCACTATAGAGAAAGGCAAATTAAACCAACTCTGAGGTACCACTTCAAACCTATCAGAAATGACAGGGGGTTACGGTATTCAAGGAAGACTAGGACCTCTGGTGTGAAAGCTGCCAAGCCCTTTTCAGGGTTGCTTTCCACCTTTGGTATCCACCTGTCACCTAGCTCTTACCTGTGGCTCCAAGAAGCTTTAGCATGCACAGCAGTCACACCCTGGTAAAACTGTCTCGATAGACCAACTAAGCTAGGTTGAGGGTAATTGATGATCCTTTGGTGAGTCAGGGGGGTGTCTGTACCAAGCATGTAAACACTTCCCCTCAGCAAAATGGGAAGATGTGAACAATTTGTTCTAACAGACCATGAAGGTGTTGGAAGCAGGTGCTATGGAGTGCTTGGTTAGATATCAGAGGTGTCAAGGTCATCCATTGTATACCAAGACATCACCAGTTTGTCTTGACTTTTATCTTGCCATTGGACTTCAATGATTCTGGGAAGAGAGAGTGAGGCTGACAACTTTGTGCAACTCTGCCTCACTTTAATACAATTTATACACTAGTCAAAAGACATCACCCTTACCATTTTACCATTTTTACTTTCCTCGAAGTCTTGTGACAATGAGCAAGTGATGAAACAGCAAGTATAGATATACTGGGAGCTGTAGTCACAACCATGCACACAGGCAGCCCAGGCCATAGGATCACCTTCTTACTGGACCGAAGGGGCAGTGGGATTCGGCAGTCCTCTGGGTGTCTGAGCAGTCTCTTTAAAGCACTTCCTGGTGTGAGAAAGGGGCTAGAAAAGGTGCCTGAATAATTGTCCACTTCATCTAACCTCACCCTGGGCTGCTTACCATGCCAGGCAGATATCATATCCTGCAGCTGAAACAAAAAAAAAGTACAAAAACTTTTATGATGATGATTCCACTCACCACTGGCATGTGGAATATGTGCATACTTATGGACAACAAGAAATCCTGTAAAACTGAAAGATGAATAGCTCTTATTGCAAGAGAACTCGGCAAGTATTACATCTAAATAGCAGCTCTAAGTGAAATAAGACTGGTGAATGAAGGCCAGCTTACTGAAGTTGGAGCTGGATACACATTTCACTGGAGTGGCTGTGGTGATGGAGAACATGGTGGATCTGGCTTAGATTTTGGAATCTAAACTAATCTAGTCAACAAGCTTTTATGGCTTCCAAAAGGAGTGGATGACAGGCTCATGACAATGTGATTGCCACTCACAAGAAAGTGCCATGCCACTTTTATCAGCATGTTTGATCCCACCATGACCAACCCCAAAAAGGGCAAAGAAAAATTTTATGAAGACCCTCATCATCAATGTCCCAAAAGAGGAAAAGCTTGTAATTCTGGGTGAGTTTTATGCCATAGTAGTGGCAGACTATTAGACATGGCAGGGAGTACTTGGGAGGAATGGAGTCAGAAGCAGCAATAGCAGTGGTCACTTACTACTGAGGACTTGTACTTCTCGTGACCTCCTCACAAATACTGTCTTCCATTTACCTAAATGCAATAAAACTTCTTGGATGTACCCTTGTGGCAAACATTGGCATTTAAAAGATTATGTCATTGTAAGGGGAAGAGACAGACAGGATATGAGAGGAATGAAGGTGATATGTGGAACAGGATGCTGAGCAAATCATAGACATCCTCTCCAAGCTAAACATTTGCATTCAACAAAAGTGATGGCCCCAAGGCAAAGTGGCTACCAGAAGACTTAATGTTAGCAGATTAGAGCTTGTATTGGTCTGATCAGCCACAGTCAGACACACTGTACCTTGACCTAGACATAATGATGTCATTTTGGTCCTCTTAGAGCACAAAGGACAACAACTATTAAAAATGACAAATGCTGAAGGTGTTAAGGGAAAATAGGTATACTTATGAACTGTTGGTAGAGCTATGAACTGTTCTAACTACTCTGGAGAACAATTTGAAACTATAAAATTGTGCATACCCTTTGACTACTAGGTCTGTATCCCAAAGAGATTAAAGAAAAAGGAAAAGGACTTGTATGTACAAAAAAATTTATAGCAGCTCTTTTGTGGTGGCAAAGAATAAGAAATTGAATAGGTGCACATTAAATGAAGAATGGCTGAATAAGATGTGACATATGATTGTGATAGAATACTATTATGCTATAAGAAATAACAAAGGGAATTGTTTCAAAAAACATGGGAATTACTAGTTGAATGAACTGATGCAAAGTGAAGTGAGGAGAACTAGGAGATCATTGTACATAGTTACAGCAATATTGTAACGATGATCAATCATGAAAGAGTTAGCTGCTCTGATCAATACAATGATCGAAGACAATTCCAAAGAATTCATGATGAAAAAATGTTATCCACCTCTGAGAGAAAACTGATGAATTCTGAGTGAAGATTATGATACAATTTTTCATGGATAATATGGAAATATGTTTTGCATGATTTCACATACATATCATTTTGCTTGCCTTCTCAGTGGATGAGGGAGGGGCAGAAGGAAGGGAGAGAATTTGGAATTACAAATTTTTTTAAAAGAATGTTAAAACTAAGTAAGTAATAAATTTATTTTTAAAAGTCAATCATATAGGAAAATGCTCTAAATAACTAATAATAGGAGAATGCAAATTAAAACAACTCTAAGCTTAATATTCATTATATTAGGAAAGATGAAAAGGAAAATAATAAATTTTAAAGGGGCTGTGGAAGGTCAGTCGACTCTTGGTGACTAAGTCGACTCTTGGCAGTTGAGGTAGAGGTTGGGGACGAGGCAAAGGTTCTTCCCGTCTTGCACTGACCAAAGAGCAGCTTGACAACCAATTGGATGCATATATGTCGAAAACAAAAGGACACCTAGATGCTGAGCTTGATGCATACGTGGCTCGGACAGACCCTGAAATCAATGATTGAGGCCAGCTTTCTTATTAGAGACTGTTCTACAAGTTCATAACATCTGTACAGACCCTGAGATAACAAATGAGAAGACCTGACAGATGGTCAAAACATTCTGGAAACCATGTGGAATTATAATCAATCAATAAATAAACTTTTGCTAAGTGCCTACAATGTGCTAGACACTGTGCTAAGTGCTGGGGATATAAAAATAAGCAAAAGATAATCCCTGCCCTCAAATGAGGGAGACAACAAGAAAATAATATATACAAGAAGTATATATTGTATACATACAATATATACAATAAAAGCTATATACATGATAAATAGAAATAATTAATAGAGGAAAGGCCCTAAAATTAGGAGGGCTGGGGGGAGGCTTCTAGTAGAAAATGAGACTTTAGTTGATCGTTAAAGGAAGCCAGGTTGGTCAGTAAATGGAGGAGCAGCGGAGGGAAAGCATTCCAGGCATGAGTGATAGCCAGAGAAAATGCCTGGAGCCAAGAGATAGAGTGTCTTGTTCAAGGAAAAGCCAGGAAGCCAGTGTCATTAGATTGAAGAATAGATATCAGGGAGTAAGGTTTAAGAAGACTTGAAAGGTAGGAGGGCTAAGTTATGAAAGGATCTGAATGCCAAACAGAGCAATTTGTATCTGATCCTGGAGACAGTAGGGAACCATGGAAACTTAGTGAATAGGGGCTGATATGATTAGACCTGAGTTTTAGGAAAATCACTTTAGTGGTTGAAGAGAGGATGGATTGGAGTGATGAGAGACTTGAGACAGGCAGGCCTATCAGCAGGCTATTATAATAATCCAGGCCCGAGGTAATGAGGGCCTGCACTAGAGTGGTGGTGATGTCAGAGGAGAGAAGGTGAATATTAGAGAGATGTTGCAAAAGGTAAAATCTACATACCTTGGCAATAGCTTTGATATGGGGAGTGAGAGATAATGAGGAGTCCACAATAACTCCTAGGTTGTGATCCAGAGGAACAGGGAGGATGGTGTTGACCACTATGTTAATAGGAATATGTGTGTGGGAGGGCAGAATTTAGGGGGGCAAATAATGGACGTATTGAGTTTAAGATGTCTACTGGACATCCAGTTTGAGATGTTTGAAAGGCAATTGGAGATGCAAAATTGGAGGTCTGCAGAGAATTTGGGGCATCAGGATAGAGATGGTAAGAAAATCTCAAATGACTAAATTGTGCATGCTCTTTGACTCAGAAATACTACTATTACTGGACTTATACATTTATTTTGTTTTGGTTTTTGGAGGGGAGAAAGGAAGGCAATCGGGGTTAAGTGACTTGCCCAAGGTCACACAGCTAGTAAGTGTGTCAAGTATTTGAGGCCAGATTTGAACTCAGGTCCTCCTGACTCCGGGGCTGGTGCTCTACTTACTGCACCACCTAGTTGTCCCTGGATTTATACATCTAATAAATCAAAGTCAAAGGGAAAGGACTCAGGTAAATTTTTTGTTATAGCAAAGAAGTAGGAACAAAGTAGGTAAACATAAATTGGGGAATGACTGAAAATATTATGATAGCACAATGAATTATTATTGTCTTGTAATAATAAATGATGAAAAAGACAGATTCAGAGAAACCTGGGAAGACATGTGTGAACTGAAGTAGAGTGAAGTGAGCACAATCAAGAAAACAATTTTCATATTGACTGCAACTTTGTGAAGGACAACAACTTTAAAAGTCTGAAGTAATCTGAACAATGTAATGATTAGTTATGATTGTAGAAGACTGGTGATTGTATCGTTAATGTATTTTTGCTTAATTTGAAGATCTTCCCATCCATTAATAGGCCCATGTGACCTGCTTAAGTCACATGGAAGCCTAAGTTACATGAAGCTTGTGGCGGGAAGAGCTTGCTGAATGGGTAAAGCAGAACAGAGGAAGTTGGTCAGAGCACTTAGAGATGAGGGAGAGACAGGAAGCAGCTAGCTGTTTGTGGGAAGCCTGGAGCAGGGGAAAGCTTTGGGAATGGCAGTGGCCCCTGCAGTGATAGTGTGTATAAATTTCTTTGTTGCTGTGATGGATTTGGCTTTCTGGTGTTGGGATTAGGTTTTCTCATGTTTAAATAAATGTTTTGGTTCTGTCTTCCATATAGAGAGTCTGTTATATTTTGTGATTCAGAGCTATGCCAGCATATTCATAGCCGTCATCAGAGCTGTGAATGTGGTGTTGGCAATACAGTGATAAAGCACGTTTCTAACCTCTTGACAGAGATGTGATGAATTACAGTTACAGAATGAGAAATACATTTTTAGACATGACCAATACAAGTCTTTATTTTTTTTTACTTGACTATATTTCTTACAAAGGGAGATCTTTTATTGGGGGTGGGGTGGAAGTGATGGTGTTGTAAAAGAAAGAAAAGAGCCTCAGTGAAACATTTAAAATGTATATATATATATATATATATATATATGTGTGTGTGTGTGTGTGTGTATATATATATATATGTATATAAGAAAGCAGAGGGGGACTCAGATGAGAAGTATTACTATACTCAACTCATCATATACTTAAAATAAACAAGCTATACATGGTAGCTTTAGGGTTTCTAGGTAATCTTTTTTTCCCCTCCTTTGTATAAGCAAAAGACCATGTTTATTGATGACTGTCAAGTTCATAATTTTAAAATTCTTTAATGTTTCACAAACCTGAAAAAAAATACAACCACAAAGATAAATCCATTCAATAAGTCTATAATTAGCAATGTCTGCGCAGCTAGATGGCACAGTGGAGAGAGCACGGGGCCTGGAATCAGGAAGATTCATCTTCATGAGTTCAAATGCAGCCTCAGACATTTACTAACTATGTCACCCTGGGCAAGTCACTTACCCCTGTTTGCCTCAGTTTTCTCATCTGTAAAATGAGCAGAAGAAGGAAATGGCAAACCGCTCTAGTGTCTTTGCCAAGAAAACCTCAAATGGAGTCACAAAGAGTCAGGCAGGACTGAAATGACACAACGACAACAATAATAATTAGTAATGTCAAGGAGGCTATAGAAAGAAATACATCCACCAAAGTTTGCCACTGTGATGGAGAATGTCTTACGTAAGGTCCAAATGAAAGAATGATTACATATGACGAGGTCCCACGGATGCTCATGCTTGTCAGTGATATTGAGTTGATTGCTTTGAGTCCCAGACTATTACAAAATTTCCTCAATGAAATCTATGATTATTTAAAAGAGAGTATCCTACCAATCCATATGGGAAAAACTATGGTGAAAAATACCGATTGTTCAGATTATGACATGCAGTTGGATAGCCAAGTCCATTGAGTTAGAATATCAGTACATATATTGGAATAGTCACTGCAGATGAAAAAGGGATTGAGCCTAGGATTGAATAGGAGGGAGAGAGTGGGATGGATTGCATCTGGGAAACTGCACAGTGTTTTTAGTGATCTCAAACAGCTCCTTGATGCAGAGTTAAACTTTGCATCGTATAAACAAAAACATAAATCTTCTCTTAGGAATGTTTGATGGCTGTAACGATGGAACACCATGATCTATGAGGAATTCATGTTGCTGATCACCCAGAAGACAATGGAGAGACACATGGTGAGCACAAGGAGAATTGCAACATATTTTCAATATGTTGAAGGGTCAAAAAGAATCATCAAGGAAAAGTATAATGAGAAAAGAAATAGAGCTAGCCATCTTCACAAGAGACAAAGGAAGACAGCCTGAGCACCCTATGAATTTTAAGGAAGGCCTGACGAACATTGCATGGATACTCTGTGAAACATCTATGGAAGTATATTAACAAAAATCACACAGAATAAAAAAGTAAGGATGGGTCACAATTGGCATTGAGGGAGGCAACATGCACACCAGTAAGATCAAAGGTCCATTGAAATATTAAAGTATTTTGTCAGTTTGGGTAATTTGTTTTTTATACAGCTCACCCATGGGACCCTAAGAAAGCTAGAGCCAAGCACAGATAACTAAGTCAGTATATGACGTGACTTTCTATTTTTCTCTTTTTGCTTACGCAGACATCCCATACGCACAACAAGGTGTTTAGTCAGGTAACCAAGCTGTAATTGAATTGAGCCATTAATTAGAACATCTAAAAAAATTGTAGGACATCATCTCATTCAAATAAAATGCTATATTTGGTTTGGGGAAAAAAGTTTACCATCAAAATAAGTCACTACTTAAACTGGAACAGCAATGAAGTCATCATGTTCTGAAGCTTTCACCCAAGATTTCCAGTAGCTGAGAAAGCGATTCTCATAACTGATCCATTTTTAAAACAAGGTAATAATATTTACAAAGACTGTGTTCTCCTACAGACTTCTTCCTCTGTGTGTTATTGTCAAATTGCAAAATTTTCTCTTATGAAAACAGTTGAAACTTTCTGAGTCCCAAACAGGCTGTTCATGAATCAGTTTGTAGCCTTGACTTCTTTCAGAAAGGGACCATCCTCAAGAATTTGTAATAAAGGTTAAAGGAAAGTAGTATTTGCTCTATGATACATGGAAAAGGTAATTTTGGGTTCTTATTAACTCAGCAGTTAGTCTAAAGACCACATTTCTTACTGGTAAAGTAAAACATTCAGTCCATTTTGCAGGTAACATTGCTTTTGTATCATTTTTTCATGTTGTGTTGCAGAAATCTTTTAGTCCGTCAATGGCCGCTTGTTTATCAGTGGCAGGCAGGTGGCACAGTGGACAGGAAACTGGACTTGGAGTCAAGACCTGAATTCCAGGCATTTAGACTAGACATCTTACTGTGGGCAAATCAGTTAACCTCAGTTTCCTTGTCTGTATGTAATAATATCATTGCTAATATGATAGTAATAATAGTACTTAACTCCTGAGGCTGTCAGAAGGATCAAATAAATTAATATTTATAACACTCTGCAAACCTTAAAGTGTTATATAAATGGTAGCTATTTTATATGGTGCATTGGAAAGAATAATGGATTTGGAGTCAAGGGCTGTGAGTTTGAATTCCAGTTCTGCCGTTTACTGTGTGTGTGGCCTTGGGGGTTCGTTTAACATCTCTGGGCCTGTTTCTTTTTTCTAAAAAATGAAAGGGTTGGACTGGAAGGCCTCTAAGGTTCTTTTTAGTGCTAACTCTAGGATCCAGTGGTTCTCTTTCAAACCTGATTGGAACAGAAACATGTGGCCTGGTCTGTGTTGGTGTGTTCTGTCATAACCACACCTCCTGTGACTAACCCCTTCCAGACAGTTGGGGATATGTGGTGGAGGTGGAATGACCTAAATGAGTGTATCTGGATGTTGATTTAAAGGATTTAAAGGATTATGGAAGTCCAGCACCCCAATCACTTACTGCAAATGTTTTTTATTTAAAAATTTATTTTCAGCACCATTTCTCTCCCTCCCTCCATTTCTTCCCCATCCATTGAGATGGCAAGAAATATGATTCCCATTATGCTTATGTAGTCATGCAAAACATTTCCACAGTAGCCATGTTGTGAAAAAAAAGGGGGAAAGGAAGGAGAAAAAAGGACTTCATTCTAGGCTCAGAGTCCATCAGTTTTCTGATGAACTGCTTTTTAAAATGAATATAAATGACCTGTTTTGAAGACAGAGAACAGATGATGAAACACACTTTCCTTCTCTTGGTAGAGAGGTAAGACTATAGGCGCAAAATGTTGCATATGTTGACATGATCCTTTAAGATGTATCTAAAATACCACCACAGAAAAAGAACTTATTTGATTTAACTTTTTCTCTTTTATATTTTAAGAGAAGCTTCAGCTAAGGGAAGACGTGTATTGGGGAATGTTTAATGGAAAAACTAAAGGTATTATTCGTTTAAAAAATAATGTATATTCGTCAGTATTGGCATAGAGATTTCATCATCGTCAATGTTTAACCATTCAGTGCATTCTTTCCACCTCAGCCTTACTTGGGAGGAAAAAGCTGGCTGCCATGAAAGGCAAGATTGGTAAAGTAAGGCACTTAGCTATATATGAGTGCAGGGAGGATAAAAAAACAAACACAACCAATTAGATTATCCTTTGAAAATCCATAAATTGGAAACCTTAAAGAAGCAAGTTGCCTTTCTAGACTACAAATGATTTCGTCTGAGACCTAGAGAGAGTTGAAGGGTCAAGAGTTATAAAGAGAGTTCTTGCTCCATAATGGGCTGTCTTTATGCCAACCTCGGACTTGTTCCTGAGCTGCTTACTGTAAGTACAACTTATTGGAAAGCCATGGGGTTTTCTTGTTTGAGCCAAGTCCAGGGAGATAAAAAATGTTGAACATCAGCTACCATACTTGGTTTTTCCCTGGGAGTCCTGGCAAAGAGTTCTGGGAAAGATCCAAAGTTCTTACCTTGTACTTCTTAAACTTGAAAGCTGAAGTAGAAAATTAACCTTATTCACCCAAGTGTGGCTGATTGCACAC
Source organism: Trichosurus vulpecula (assembly GCF_011100635.1). NCBI lineage: Eukaryota > Metazoa > Chordata > Mammalia > Diprotodontia > Phalangeridae > Trichosurus > Trichosurus vulpecula. The sequence goes on along the minus strand of NC_050579.1, from coordinate 226,776,558 downwards.
TCAAAGTATATGATTTCCTCAAGCCATCAGATTTCCTTGCTATTGGAGAGAGAGCTCTATCTGCCGTCCTGGACATTTTCCCTTGATTTTTCCTTAATATGAGGAACCTGGTGAATTAAAAATGATGGAAAAAATGATCTTGAGTGTTTTCAGTTAAAGTTATCTGGTTCAGCTTAATTTGTTGTTGTGGAGTCCTTTCAGTCTTGTCTGACTCTTCCTGACCCCATTTGGGGTTTTCTTGGCAAAGATACTGGAGTGATTTGCCATTTCCTTCTCCAGCTCATTTTATAGATGAAGAAATTGAGGCATACAGAATTAAGTGACTTGCTCAGAGACACATAGCTGGTAAATTTTTGAGGTCAGATTTGAACTCAAGAAGATGAGTCTTCCTGACTGCAGGCCCAACCCATTCCCCAAAAGATAGGTGGCCAAAGGATATAAACATAGTAGTGTGCAGAGAAGAGTCTTTAATTTAATAATGCCTGGACTCCAATCCTAGTGACCCTGGGCAAGACCCTGAAACCCTCAGTGCCCTAGGGCAGCTCTCTCAGACTATAAATTGCAGAATGGTCACTAATCTGAATTAGTAAAGAGAATTTGATCACCAGGTGTTCCCTACAACAGCAAAATAACAGGTCTTGCTCAATCGTGTGAAGTAATATTCCAAATGGGAAATAAGATAGATATTCAAATTAAAACAACTCTGAAATTTCATCTTTGATCTATTCAAAGTATGTAGAAGGGCTATGCAAATTGTAGAATGTAGAGGTAATGAGATATTATTACGTTGCAAGAAACAATATGAAAAGTTCAGAGGAACAAGGGAAGGCTCATATGAGCCAATATAGAATGGAGAAAGAAGAACCAGAAGAGTACAATACACAATGCCTATGAAAACACAAATGAAAATAATGCAAGAAATGAAGCTGATTCTGAGTAATTATAGTGACTAATCTCGGTCCCAGAAAACACATGATGAGCACATGCCTTTTCTTCTTTTTTTCAGCAGAGAAGTGGGAGACTAAGTTTGTAATATTGTATTCACGTCAACTATTTTTCTTTGTCAAAGGGAAGGCTCAGTGGCCTCCCTGCCTCAAGTCTTTCCCCAATCTAGTTCATCTTCTAAACAGATGTCAAAGTGATTTTCCTTAAACGTATATCTAAACATGTCACTATCCTACTCAATAAACTTCATTGGCCCCCAACTGCCTCTAAGATAAAATAACAAACTTCTCTCTTGGGAATTTAAATCCCTTCATGACCTTCCTTCTGTCTATCTTTTCAGGATGGTTTCATATTACATAATACTCAACCCACCTGAGCAAGGAATTGATATGATCACAGCTGCGTTTTAAGAATGGTCATGGTGGTTGTCCTTCATTCTTGAAAAGGACCAAAATGACATCACTATGTTAGAGTCAAATTACAGTGTGTCTGATCAAACCAATACAAACTCAGAATGCTCTACCAAAGGTCAGACACAAATAATTCATGTGAACATTTGGAGTGGATTCTCTAAATTTGTACATCTTGCATTTCTTTTGAGCTACTTCAATTCTGCTTCGCTCTATCATATATGGCCTTTTTTGATGCAGGTATGACATGCTAGGCAGTCCTTTGTCACATCTCCCACATCACCTAATCAATTTCAAAATTCTTCAGAGAGACCTTGAGAGGGTCCTTGTATTGCTTCTTCTGACCACCATGTAAGCATGCACCTTGTGTGAGTTGTCTTTTAGGCAAGCATACATTTGGCATTTGAACAACATGGCCAGCCCATCAGAGTTGTTCTTTCTGCAGTAGAGTTGGAATGCTTGAGAGTTTAGTTCAAGACACTTCAGTGTCTGGTACTTTGTCAGTGATCCTTAGAATCTTCCTAAGACAATAGAAATGGAAGCAATTCAGTTTCCTGTCATGGGGCTGGTGTACTGCCTGGGTTTCACAGGCATACAACAATGAGGTCAGCACAACAGATCTGTAGACCTTCAGTTTGGTTATCAGTCCAATATTTCTTCTCTCCCACACTTTTCTTCAGAGCCTCCCAAACACTGAGCTGCTCTGGCAACGGGTGCATCAACCTCATTATCAATGTGTACATCCCTGGGAAGCATACTGCCAAGGTAAGTGAACTTATTCACGGTATTTAAAACTTCTCCATTTGTTGTAACCGATGGTTCCACGTATGAATGATGTGGTGCTGGCTGGTGGAGCACCTGTGCCTTCTTGGTTTGGCAGCTGTGTGGAAGATAAGTTGAAGAGAGTATGGATTCAGGGAGACAAGGTGGATGGCTCTTGCAAAAGAACAGATGAAATCTATTGAAGGTTTGAATTAGGATAAACCTTGTACGGAGAGAAGGGGACAGGTGTGAGAGATGGCATGGGATTTGAATTGACATAACTGGTTAACTGATTGGATGTGAGGACTGAAGAGTCAAAAGTAACTCCTAGTTTGTAACCCTAGGTGACTGGAAGAACAGCAGTGCCCTTAATAGAAATGAAAAATTAGGACTCATGCATTTAAGGATAGTAGGTGACACAGCGGATAGAGTGCCAGACTTGGAGTCGGGAAGAGTCCTCTTTTTGAATTCAAATTTGGCCTTAGAAACTTACTAGCTATGTGACCATGGGCAAGTCACTTAACCCTGTTTACCTCAGTTTCCTCATTTGTAAAATGAGATGGAGAAGGAAATAGCAAACCATTCCAAAATCTTTGCCAAGAAAACTCTAAATAGCGACACAATTGAAATGACTGAACAAAAACAACAATTTAAGGAGGGAGATGAGTCCCATTTTAAGCATGTTTTGTTTGTGATGACTAAACGATATCCAGGGGTAGATGTCCGGCAAACAGTTGTAGATGCAGGACTGGAGCACAGGAGAGAGATGGGGGCTGGGAGGCATTCCCATAAAGATGATGACTGAAACAATGGGAGTGGATGGGATTGTAGAAAGTGTAGACAGAGAATAGAGCCCAGTACAGAATCCTGGGATTCACTCAGAGTTAAGGGCAAGGACATGGATGCCAACACTGCCAAGCAGACTGAGAATAATTTGTCAGACAAATAGAAAGAGATTAGCAACAGAGCATTGTCACAAAAATTCAGTGAAAATCCAGAAGAGAGGGTGGTCAACATTATTGAATGCTATAGAGAGGTCAAGAAGGATGAGTACTGAAAGAAGGCCAATAAGTAAGAAATGACCAAGTTGGAAATAAAACATCCCAAAGCCAGCAATATAGGGGACATTCGTCTCTGGAAATAGCTTCCCAGGGTGGATGGACCGTGGGTCTGATGCAATATGGCAACTCATATTGGCATATTTCCTATTTCTGTTGCCCTATTGATATTCCTACACCATCATAGTTATCTCCAGTAGCTCCCTCTGTCTTCCAGAAATGCAACCCATATAATACACGATTTTTTTAAAGACAAAAAAATTCAGCTCAACTCATGGATATATTGAAAAAGCCCATGTGCAATGTGTAGCATCTATGGACCTTGATGAAGGGGTTGATTGAGGATGTTCTCTCCTACCTCTTTATTTGTGTCCTGTTTGATCTTTATAATTTTGTTGCATTTGCTTTTGTTTTTTTTGGTGTGTAGTCATTCTTTCTATTAATATTGCTGTAGTTACCGTGTATATTTTATTGGTTCTTCTTACTTCACTCTGCATCAACTCAAATAGATCTTTACATACTTTATTCAACATATATATATATATATATCATTTCTTACAGCACAATAATATTCATGCTTCTCACTTTTATAGAGGGTGTGTGGTATATTAGAAAGAACAAAGGACTTGAAGTATGGAAAGATCTGGGTTCAAATGGTGGTACAGTGGATAGAAAGCACTGAGCTTGGAGTCAGGAAGTCCTGAGTTCAAATCCAGCCTCCCACACTTACTGGCTGTGTGATGCTAGGTAAGCCTCTTAACTTCTATTACAAATTATAATACACATAATATAATATTACTTTGCTGCTAAAAATGATGAATATGTTAAGAAACCAGGAAAGACACACATGAAATAAGTAGAACCAGGAAAATAACATATACAATGACAATGGTGTAAGTGGGATGAACAGCAATCTTACAAAATTATAATAACCTAGCTTGATCCTAGAGAAGAAATATGAAAAGGCACCTCTCCCTGCTTCTTTGTAGAGATGAGAGGGACTATGGATAGGGATTACTGAATACAATGCCAGACTTTTTCAATATGTTGGTTCTGATAAACCTTTTCCCCAATTTTTTATTCTTTATTATAAAGGATGACTCTCTGGAATTGGGAGGGATAAGGCATACATTGGAAAATGTAGGTTGTATTTTAAAAAGTATCTACGAAATTAATTTTTGAAATACTTCTCTGTAGAGGTGAAAGATTATGGGTATAGAACATTACATACACTGATAGACTTGATCAATATGTTGGTAGGAGTTTTGCTGACCTGTTTCTTTTTTCCTTTGTTTTTCTTTCTTTGTTACAAGGTATGACTATCTGATTAAGGGAGGTTGGAGGAATACATTTAAAATGGCAGGAAAAACAAAAAAAATTAGCAATTTAAATCTATGTCAAAAATAAATAAATGGAGATGATCATGATTATGGTACTGATCTCACAGGACAGTGATGAGGAGCATTCCAGCCATATAAAGATCAGCTATCTTTATTCCACTCACCTTTTCCCCAACATCAGGCTATAATCATAGTCTGAAGGAAAGCCGACTCCTAGATTTATTGCCCTTATCTCTGTTGTTCCTTGTACAAACACTTAGTCCTTTGAGTCACCAACCATTCCCCTTGGGACTTACTCAGTGGGTATAACAGACAAGCACATGGAAGTGTGGGAGTGGTTTGGTTTCCACACATGTATGATGGAGGGGCCTTAATGAAAATCAGTCAATCGATATTTATTAAGCACCTACTATGTGCTGAGCACTCCACCCCAAGCTTCCATGCATTTGCCTGTAATGCCAACTGAGCATGTTCTGAAACAGAGGGTGGGGAGGAGGGAAGGGAACTATACTGTAAGACATGGGTCTTTGACCATGAGGAGTTTACATTGTATTAAGGAAAATAAGATTTAGGCCCTGACAAGCATGATTCATAGTACATGAGAGGCATAATCAGGCATGTTCTGGTAAATGTTTTACAACCAACTCTTTGAAAATGAAAGACAAATACTTAAGTTTAATCTACATTATTAATATTTTCTCCATTATCTTCTTTAGTCTAAAAGTCAACAAAACAATGAATCAAGTCCTGTTTTGTAGTGTTTGCTGATGGCCAAGGTATTAATATTCACAATGAAAATTTAATAGTCAGTTCTCATAAGCCTGTACAAAGTGGCTCTAGCACACCATTGGAGTATAGTATAAATACAATGTGATAAAAGATCCAAGAACAGGAGCAGAGCAAAGTAAAGGAAAACTTAATGAAGAAAATGGTCCCTGACCTGTCTTTTGAAAAACATTAATTTATTTTTAACATTCATTTTGAGTTCCATATTCTCTCTCTCCTTCCAGACCCTTTTCCACCCTTTGATGAGGCAAGCATTATATATGTGAAGTCACACAAAACATTTCTATATTTACCATTCTGCAAAAAAATCAAAAATCAAAAAATAAAATAAAATGAAAAGCAATATGCTTCAATAATTATTGATCAGAGAACCGAAAATTAAAATAACCTAGAGAATCATTTCACATCTACCACACTGGCTAAAATGATAGAGGGGGAAAGTGACAAATGCAGGAGAGGATGGGGAAAAATTGAAACACTAATTCATTGTTGGTGGAATTGTGAACTTATCTGACCATTTTGGAGAGCAATCTGAAATTATACCCAAAGAGTTATTAAACTACCTATACCCTTTGACCCAGCAATACCACCACTTGGCCTATTTTAGAAGATAATTACAGAAAAGGAAAAGAACCTAAATGTTCTAAAATGTTTATAGCAGCTTTCTTTGTGGTGGCAAAGAACTGAAAATTGTAGGATGTCCATCAATTGGGTAATAGCTGAACAAGTTGTGGTATATGACTGTGATGGAATACTACTGTGCTATAAGAAATGATGGGTTCAGTGATTTCAGAAAAAACATGGAAAGACTTGCACAAAATAATGAAGCATGAAATGAGCAGAACCAAGAGAATATTATATAGAGTAACAGCAATATTGTTTTAAGAATGACTTCGGGGACACCTAGGTGGCATAGTTAGTAGAGCACCAGCCCTAGAGTCAGGAGGACCTGAGTTCAAATAGAGCCTCAGACACTTGACACACTTACTAACTGTGTGACCTTGGGTGAGTCACTTAACCGCAATTGCCCTGCCTTCCCCCCTCCAAAAACAAAAAAACAAAAGAACGACTTTGAACAAATAAGCTATTTTGACTATTATAAATACCCAAATTAAGTATAAAGGACATATGAAGAAAGACACTATCTGCATCCAGAGAAAGAACTGATAAATAGAAATGTGTATAGAACAATTTTACATATACGTGTGTGTGTGTGTGTGTGTGTGTGTGTGTGTTTGTGTTTATATACCTATTTGTGTCTAATGGTAGCCATCTTGGGGGGGAGGAAGAAAGAAAAAGAAATTTACATGATAATTTTGTTGTATATTTGAAAAGAATAGCAAGTTGTGCAAAGTAGATTTGCACTTTCATATGCAATCATCTTTTTTATTTTATTATGTTATGGAAATGTTTGTTTTATTCCTTGAATTAAAAATTTAAAAAAAGAAAAAGAAAAACAATATGCTTCAATCTGCATTTAAAATTCACCAGTTCTCTGTCAGGAGGTGGATAGAATGTTTTCATCACGAGGTCTTTGGAATTGTCTTGAATCATTGTCTTGATCAGAATAGCCAAGTCTTTGACAGTTGGTCATCATACAATATTGCTGCTACTGCGTACAGTGTTCTCCTGGATCTGCTCACTTCACTTTGTATCAATTCATATAAGTTTTCCCAGGTTTTTCTGAAACCATCCTGCTCATCATTTCTTATAGAAGAATAGCATTTCAACATAATCATGTAGTACAACTTGTTAAGCCATTTCCCAATCAAAGGGCACCCCTTCAGTTTCCAATTCTTTGTCAGCACAAAAGGAGCTCTAATAAATATTTTTGTACAATAGATCTTTTTCCTTTTTCTTTGATCTCTTTGGGATACAGATGTAGTAGTAGTTGAGCTCTGTCTTGAAATATAGATAGGAAGGGAGACAAGGGCACAGAAGATGCAAAGCACGGGATTTATGGGAATGGGGGGGTGAGAAGGGTGGAAATAGTCCATTTGACATTTAAAAGGTACAGCATGAGACAAGATGGGCCAAGAATGATAGCTTAATTAGTTTATACTTTATTCAATAGACAATAGCAGACCTACAAACAATGAGAGAAGAGAGCTTGATATATGTTAGTGATAATAAGAAAAATAATAATGATAGTAACTAATAATAGTAACGCATAGCCTTCTAATTGCTCTGCCTGCCTCAAGTCTCCCTTCACATAGCTGACCAATTCTTTTCCAAATGTAGGTCTAACCATATCACTACCCTACTCAATAAACTCCAGTGACTCCCTATTGAAGCCCTTTGTTTGGCACCTAAAGAGATTTAGAACCTGGCCCTTTCCCATCTTCCCAGTCTTCTTATATTTTGTTCCCCTCTATACATGCAAAAATTCAGCTATACTGGCCTATTTGCTGTCCCTCACACACAAGTGTGTGTATGTCCCTTCTTCACGCGTTTCATGAATATTTCACGAAGGACTTCACACCTGCCTTCTTCAGCACTGTCTGTCCTCTATCCTTGAAATGTTCACCTTCTTAAAATCTCTGCCTTCCTTCAACATTTAGCTTAAAAATCACCTTCTGTAGGAGGTGTTTCCTGGTCCTCCCAGCTGCTGTAGTCTTCTTCTCTAAGGTTACCTTCTATCTACTTAGTATGCAGCTATTTATATACATATTGTCTCCCCCATTAGAATGTAACCTCCTTGAAGGCAAGGACAGTTTCTGCCTTTCTTTGTATCTCTGTCACTTAGTACATTGTCTTGCACGTAGTGAACTTGTTGAATTCTGTCATTTCATGTCTTTGGGCTTCAGTTTCCTCATCTATAAAATGAAGAGGGTTGGACTAGATGGTTTCCAAGGTCCCTTTCATCTTTTAAGATATCATGATTCTATCGACTGTTAAGTATTATTGTTTACGCTTATATCATGAATCAATTTGGATTCATAATTTGAATCCAATAATCTATTTCTTTCTCTTCTACTCCATTAAAGGGTCAAACAAGTGGCATTGATCTGTTTGACCCTTATAGCTTCAAGTGGTACCTGACTAATCATGACATGAATTGTCCTATTTTATTGGCATTCAAAACAATGTTTCATTTTGGAGACCCTGTTGTAACAACAATGTTGCTACTTGCCGTTACTGTGGCTGTATAAGGCCAATAATATCAGCACACAGGAGGGCTGCTAGCACAGGTTCTTTGATCTGCTTTTCTAAGGAGAGCAACTTTAAGGGATTTACAATCTTACTTTAATTAAATATACATATATCATCCATTTAGTTCAGGAAAAAGTGTCAGCACCCTGAAATTCAGAGCAAATACAAACAGAAATTACAAACAGAGAAAATATAAACTGAGTAAATAACACAAATCAACAGACAGGCTTCTAGTTGTCTGACCAAAGCTATATATGCATAGTTACCAGAGAGGAGGCACCAACATCTGGGTTTTCAAAGCTGGGGGGCTTCTTAATGGTTACCCAGAGTCTCCATACCAACACTCTTTCAAGGAGTGTGCCCCAAACAAAATGCTAACCCCAGAATATATATACACTTCTTCAGGGTCAGAGTGCCTCACACCTCTTCAGGGGTTTATCCCTCTTGAAGTTTTCACATCTCTCAAGGGCTTCATACCTCTCATGACCTAACTAGCAAGAGGGTGTGGTCCTTCCTACAAAGGCAAGACTCAATCAAAGGCACTTGATTGCCCCAGTACTGAGAAGCACTCCAAAACAAAAGACAACAAAAAATCCCACTTTGCTTGGCCTCATGCCCATAGAAGTGATTGTTGAGCTAGGGAAGGTTGTGGACATTCCAGTGTATGTAACATTGGTTAATCCTAATAAATCACCTCTGTGAGGAGCTTTTTCACATGGCAGCATGTTGTAATGGAAAGAATATTGGATTTGGAATCAGAAAACATGGATTTCAATCCTGGTTCCTCTAATTACTGACTGTGCAGTGGTAGGTAAGTCACTTAATTTCTGTAGGCCTTCCCCGTCCCCTTCTATAAAAGGCAGGAACTAGATTAGACTAGGGGCTTTTAACATCTTTTGTGTCAGGAATCCCTTTGGTGGTCTGGTGAAGTCTATGGACCTTTTTCAGAATAGCGTTTTTAAATGCATAAAATAAAATATATATAGGATTACAAAGGAAAACAATTATTATTTAAATAATTTTTAAAAACAAGTTCAAGAAATTTGGGACTGAATGATCTCTTCTGGTTCTCAAACCTATGATCTTGTAGTCTATGAAGCTCAGGATAGGTATGTAATTTTCTCTGTAGCAGAGTCATGTATGGTGAGAGTTGGCTGCAGTGCTAAATGGTACATTTAGTGACAACTCTGACCACCCTGGCTCATTTCCTTGCTCCCTGCTGTAACAGAAAGAGAAGACTGCCATGTGTTCAGTCATTTACTTTGCCACCTGAGGGTTGTATAAAATATTTGACCAACAGGTATTACTTCATCTAGCTATTAGTAGGTCATTTCTCCCTATTCCTTATGACCTCAGTTCCCTTAGCTCCCCAATGACTGAATTAACCCTCAGGTTCAATAGACTTTAAAGATACAGTCTGGAATATATTCAAACTTACCAAAAATGCAAAGTCTTCTCTTTCCATAACCAACTCAAGCTTCCATTTCCCATAGGTTAGTTTTATCCAGGGGTGGGGAACCTGGGGCCTCAAGGCCACATGTGGCCTTCCAGGTCCTTGGGTGTAGTCATTTGACTGAGTCCAAGTTTTACAGAACAAATCCTTTTATTAAGGGGATTTGTCCTGGGCAGTTTGGATTCAGTCAAAAGGCTTCGCTTGAGGACCTAGAGGACCACATGTGATGTCTAGGCCTCAGCTTCCCCACCCTTGACCCTTCAATCACAACCCTCTAAACTCAAAGGATCTGATAATTCACTGGTACTGATTGTGGCATTAATGTTAAGTAATGTTATTTGTTAATGCCACCAGAGACCATAATATACTCAAATAATCAATAAAAACAAAACTTCAAATAGCAGTCTGCAATAATATTGCAATTTGAATTGTTTCTTCTTTCTACCCCCACCTTTGAAGGTAGTTTGAAGGGGATAAAAATGGAATTTTAAAAATTACAGGAGTCTCTCCAGAAGGTTCTGAGGAAGCAAAAGGAGAAAGAAACCATGGACTGGAATTCTACTTAATTTCGACAGCAACAGTCACTTTTACCCTGATCCGGTCCCACAATATTACTGGATTGGGATGCTCTCCCAATTCCTCTGGCTGCCCCCAGCCCACTCACATCATGTACCCCAGTGAACAGTTAATAAAGAGTTCTCAATTTATGTTTTATATTCTCTTGCTCACACTTGACACCAGGCAGAAAAAACCTAGAGGCTTGGAGAGGAAACTCGTACTTCCTTCTCCATTTCAGCCCATAACAAGTCTAGGTAGAAGTTTCTTTAAGGCCAAAGAAAATATCTCCCTTTAAATTCTGGGAGATAGATTCCTATACACAATCTCGAACCTACTAACTTCTGAGACATCTTGGAACGGCCAGGGTACACTTAATTCAATAAATTCTTAAGTCCCCTGGACTAAGCCAAACATATCAGGCTTCATCCTGACAGTTTTTTTTTTCTCATTCTTCACTCACATTTCTAGGTATTTATGACTAGAGTTGGGTTTTCCTGGCATTCTAAAGACCAGCAAATGTCTCTTGGGCTGCTTGTGTTTAATTCTGCTCTCAGCTCCTTGGGATGGCCTTTACAGCAGTACCCGGAGGAAGCCCTCATTCTTTAAGTTCAAGAGTTCTCAGCAAGTGTATTTTGGCTTCAGCCTTTGGGTTCTTGGATAGGTGGCTGCTTATATGGCATAATTTTTGAGGAATATTAAAGCCCTGCTTGTCTCACTAAAACCTCTCTCTCATCGGCATGGTACCTTTGAAAGGTTATTTTTAAAGATGATGTGTATTTCACTAGGTTAAAGTGTTTTATTACCAGGAGGATATTGCAATATGTTAACTAACATACTACAAAGATTAGCACAGAAAGGCACTAGGAAGCATACAAGAGATGATATGAAGGACTGGTTAGGAGTTGGGCTAAGGAGTATGTACTAAATCTAGCTCTTATTGGCTTAGCTGATTATTAAATTTGCAGCATGAAAATGTATTTTTACATCATTATTATTATTTTATTGTTTTGCAGATTTCTAGACTTGAAGACAGTGGTGGAGAAAATGTTAATAATACAGATTAAAGTTTACAGTAGTCATGGTTTATTTGTTTGTTTTTTCAGAGAGATGCTAGTTAAACCATTTACCAAGACACCACTAGTTGGGCTGATAACAACTTCTAATATCTGTAACTTAAAGAGTTTGAACCTTAGTTTTCTTATCTGTAAAAAAAAAAAGCAGGAGAATAATAGTTATGTCTCCTATTTCACATGATTGTTGTGAGAAAAGTGTGAGGCTTAAACAAATTCTGATTATGAGTTATTAATTCTACCCCCACCCTCTGCACTGGCAAGGAAGTTATGCTATAAGAAAACAGAACACAGGAACAGAAACTTGTGATTAGAGGTAGGGAGGCAGGCAGAGGATGACAGCATGGTTAGAATATCCAGCCTCTGCAGGTAGATGGAGGGGGCACGTTTACACAGGGAGCCCTCGGCATCCATTGAGCAGTTTGAGGGGTAGCTAGTAGAGAGGAAGGCCATTTTAGTATATCACCCATCTCCCATAACCTAGAAAAAATACTACCTCTCCTTTAAAATCTCATCTCAAATGCCATCTCCTCCATGAAGCCTTCCCCAAACCCCACCCAGGGAGGAACCTTACTCCTTAGACCTAACCTTGATTTTATAATTTCCTCATGTACGTGTAAGCCTTATGTCAGAGGATCTGACATGACACAAAGGAACCCAATGAAACTTTGGGGAAATTCTCACTGGATAGCTCATGGACTTCACCAGAAAATTCTGGGGAACTCAGCATCTGACATCACTCATTATGTTGGCTCCAAACTTCCCCCTTGCAAGCACACAATTCACAAAATGCAAAGAAGTAGTTTTGTTTTTGCTGGGAGAAGAAAACAAAGGCAATTCATAACAAAACTCAAGAAAATGAACAATAGCCATTAATGAGTGACCTCCCCCAGGTGGCCTGGGTGTCCTCAGTTGTTTACAGTAGAATTCTTGGCAGGCACAGTAGATCTTTGATAAATATTGACAGTTTCCAGCAGGTGGCACCCATCACCACTCTTAATCAGGGATCTTCCTGAGTTGCTTTGTTATAGGTCTTCTAGACCTTCCCGGTATAGCCGGGCAGGTATCTTTATCCCTTAACCAGGGAAAAATATGTCTGTTATGAGCCCCATTTTGACACGGTGGAAGACAATAATCCAGAGTTTCTCTCTCTTGGATGAAGATTGGAATCTCTGTCTCAAATCTCTCCAGTCCATCCTACGCTCAGCTGTCAAACTGATGTGCAAGTTTGATCATGTCACACACACACACACACACACACAAACACACACACACAAACACACACACACACACACACACACACACACACACACACACACACACAGAGCTCCTTCCCCATTCAACAAACTCCTGTGGCTTCCTATTACCTCAAGGATCAAATAAAATCCTATGTTGGCTTTTTAAAATAGCATTTTATATTTTCCAATTATATGTAAAGACAATCCTTAACATTCATTTTTACAAAATTTTGAGTTCTGAATTTTTCTCCCTCCCTCCCTTCTCCTCTTCCTAAAATGGTAAGCAATTTGATATAATTTATATATGTGCAAACATTTAAAACATATACATGTTGTGAGAGAAAAAACAAACCAAAAAGGGGGAAAAAAACCATGAAAAAAATAAAGTGAAAATAGTATGCTTCAACCTGCATTCAGACTTCGTCAGTTCTTTCCCTGGAGATTTCTGTTGGCATCTCTGTTGGTTTTTAAAACCCTATCATAACTTAGCCCCTTCTTACCTTCCCAGTCTTCCAGTATACACCTTATTCCACTCAATGTACTCTGTAACTCAGTGATACTGGCCTCCTTGCTTTTCCTCAGAAATTGCTTTTTCTTCCATCTCCTGACTAAGCATTTTAAAAAAAAAATTGTTTATTTACCTAGTTTTAGTTTTCAACATTCACTTTTATAAGATTTTGAGTTTCAAACTTTTCCCCCTCCCTTCTTTCCCCCCTCCCCAAGATGGCATGCAATCCTGATATGGGCTATACATGTACAATCATATTAAACACATTTCCACCTTCTGACTAAGCGTTTTTGCTGGCTGTCCCACATGCCTGAAATATTTCCCTTCTTCATCACTGCCCTCTAGCATTTCTGACTTTCTTCAAGTTCCCATTGAAGTTTCACTTTCTGCAATGGCTTATCTCTAATGTACACTGTATGTATCTTATTTGTATGTAATTGTATGTGTATATGTATGTGTATACATAATAATAGTATGTGTGTATATATATAATGTGTGTGCATGTGTATATGTGTGTATATAATGTGTATGTGCGTATATATATGTATGTATATGTGTGTGTATGTGTGTATGTGTGTGTGTGTGTGTGTGTGTGTGTGTGTGTGTGTGTGTATGTTGTCTCCTCAATTTGACTATGAGCTCCTTGAGAGCAGGGAACTGCCTTGTACCTTTCTTTGTACCCTCAGTGCTTAACACAGTGCCTGGCACATAGCCATCTAATAAGTGTGTTGATTTGACTTGACTTGAAACATGGTCCTCTCTGCATTATGACTCTAACCCAGTGTCAGGCACTCGGGACTTTAACCAGCAGCCTCTCTTTTGCATTGCAGTTCATACCAACTTTTGTCTCCCTAGGAATTCATCTACAGAGATAAGGAATACATCCCAGCCTCATTAACCCTAAGCAGGTAGCTCTCGTTGACCACAGATCAAGACATGGTGAATCCAAAGCCTGTTGCCCTCTTTTCCCCAGGCACCCAGGCAGTGCAGCTCCCACCTGAGCGAGCACTCCACATAGATTGAAAATGCTCGACAAAACACTCCTACTCTTCCCAGTAGTCTCTCAGTGTCCTGTGACAGTTTTCCTAAGAGTAGCCAAGTTGGGTTATTTACATGACTATTTACATGAATCGATCATCAAGCATTTGTGAAGTATATGGCAGGAATTATGTTAGGCGCTGGGGACACAGAGACAAAAACTATGTCAACGCCTGCTCTCGAGGAGTTTACTTTCTAACAGGGTCCAACAAAGGTCCATGTAAGTATATACTTACATATATAGAATATATATGTATACATGTATAATAGTATATATATGCAGAGAGAGAATAAATATAAATAGCAGGATGGGGGTGCAATAGCAGCTGGTGGGATGAAAATAAGCTTTGTAAGTAGAAGGTGCTGACTGAGCTGCATCTAGAAAGAAGAGAGAGATTCTATAAGGAGGGAGTGCATTCTGGCAATGAAGACAGACCAATGAGAAGGTTTGGAGATGGGTGGAGTCCGCAAGTAAGGAACAGAGAAAAGACCCGTTGGGCTGGATAGCAGCCATCTAGGGTAGAGGGAACTGGGCATGGAGGTTAGACATTCTTCTGGCAAGTCTGTGAGTTGAGAAAGTGGCAAAAATTTAGAAAAGCAAACCACAACAACCAGTTCTACTAAAAATTTCAGTAGTACTATGTTTACACTTTATCCCCTTACTAAACAGGAAGCTGTAGGAAATAAGTGACCATGTCCTAGGATCATAAGATTTAGAGCTGGAAGAGACCATAGATCATCTAATCCACTTCCCCTCCTTCCTTCATTTAACAGATGATGAAACTGAGGCCAGAAAAGCTAAGGTACATGCCAAAATTCACGTAGGTAGTAAGTAGCGAAGATGGGATTTGAATCGAGTTTCTCTAAATCCAACTCTAGAGCCCTTTCCCTCCAACCATGCTTTGAACCTCCTGTAGCATCTACCACCGTGTTCTGCATATAGTAGGCATTTGATAAATGCTCATGGTATTGCACTTTATTTCAAAATCTTGCTGGGAGCTGGTTCTGATTCAAATTCCAATATTACTTCTCTTCTGGCCCTCCATGATTTCCTATCTGCATCCCTTATAATCAGCTAATCCCAGCCAGCTGTCTCACTTTGGCTTTATCTCCGCTCAAGCTGCCATCAGCCACATCAAATATGGCTAAGTGCCCACATGTGTGGCATGAATACCTACAGCACCTGCTCCTAGAATATTTTGGAACTTTTGTGCCAAATCCTCAAAGCCTTCAATTTAATAATTCTCTGGATGAGTTCTCACACCTGTTGCCCTCATGTAATTCTGTCTAAATTCACTCTAATGCCCACTAATTGTGTTCTAATATAATGAGTATCAATATTGCTGTCCTGATTAGGAAGGGGTAGGGTGAGGAACAAGCAATGATTGGCATATCTTAAGAAAAAAGATTTCCTAATCCTATAGATAGAACTTTATATAGTCAACAAGCATTATGTGTTCATTATGGGTCAGGCACTGTGCTACATGCTGCGGAAAGAAGGAAAATCCAATAAAGAGTAAGGGAGACAATATACAAACAACTATGCATATCTAATATGTATGTATACATACATATATAGTATAAATGGGAGGTAATTTCAAAAGGAAGGCACTAACAGTGGGGGCAGGGAAAGGGAGGAGGAGAAGGGACCCAAAAAGGCCTCTTGCAGAAGGTGATATTTAAACTATCTGACAGGAAGCCAGAGAAGCGGGGAGGCAGGAGATGAGGATTGAGAACATTGCAGGCATGGGGGAAAGCCAATCAAAAAGCACCTACTTTATACTTATGCATATAGTTTTAGAAATTAATAAGATTCAGGGAATGGCTGAAGACGTTATAGTATATTAATATAATGGGATACTACAGGGTGTTCCTAAAGTCTGGACACATAGGGAAAAAATGCGTATTTTCAAGAAATGGAATGAATGAAATTTTCAACCACATTTTATTTAATTGGAATATTAACAAATAACATCTTCAATATGATTTCCATCATTTGTGATGCAAAAGTTGGTGTTCTTTGCAAGATTCACATGAACTCGATACAATAACACCACATCGCTGTCAATTTTCCTGTGTCCAGACTTTAGGGACACCCTGTATTTTTCCATAAGAAATGGTGAGCAGGCAGACTTCAGAAAACCTTGGAAAGACTTGCATGCACTGATGCTGAGTGAAGTGAGCAGAACCAGGAAAATATTGTACACAGCAGCCGCAACATTGTATGATGACCAACTTTGTTAGAATTAACTCTTCTGAGCAATGCAACGATCTACGACAATTCCAAAAGAGTCATGATGGAAAATGCTATCCACATCCAGAGAAAGAACTATGGAGTCTGAATGCAGATCAATGCAAACTGTTTTCTCTTTTTTTGTTTTTTTTTTTTGTGTTTTCTTTCTCATGGTTTTCCCCTTTGATTGTGATTCTTCTTTACAACATGACTAATGTGGAAATATGCTTAATATGATCGCACATGTATAGCTTATATTAGATCGTGTGCCACCTTGGGGAGGGGAGAGTGGAGGAAGGGGGAAAAATCTAGAACTCAAAATCTTATAAAAGTGAATGTTGAAAAAAATTAATTAATTTAAAAGAAGAAATTAATAAGACTCAAAAGAAATCATATTTTTAAAAATGTTCATGCTTAAATTCTTTAAAGTGTTTAATCATCTATGATTGATATATAATTGAGTCTGAAGGAAAATGGCAAAGTTTTCAAGTCAAATAGGCCTCCACCAAACCTTACTTGGATGTCTTCTTGTGGCATGAACCTGATCTTGGGCTCTTGAAAATTATATAAGCAGAATGTGAGTCCTGGCAAGTTCTACCATGTTGGAAAAGCTCTGAGTCTTGTCCTGGGAAGAGAATAAGTCAGCTCTCCAAAGACCAACCTAGCTAAGGATGGAGAGGATCATCACCAATAGTCTGGCCATCAAGTGATGAATACTTTGGGCATGGCAAACCATGAAACAAGGAAGAAAACACTCTTTAGTTTTATCCCACTTTCCATATTGATGGTGGTCAGGTGAGCACTTTACAGAAGAGGACAAAAGATGCTTCAATTCACCATTTTTAGACCATCTATAAATATTAACTCAACTGTAGGGATAGAGGCAGGGGCTGGACTTGTGATTTTTCTGCGTAAGGAAGCTCCTTTACCAATGCAGGTCACTACCTGTTTCAACAATCCAGCTAGCAGCTTCTGTGGGGGTGTAAGATCCACCCACAACCAGAACCCAGAAAGCTGCCAACACACTGCAAAAGCACAAGTTCTTTTGATCTGCTTAACTAAGGAAAGCTATGTGAAGGGGTTGACAAGCTTACTTTAATTCAGCATACAAATATCATTCACTTAGTTCAGAGGAAGAGACCAGCACACTGAACATCAGAGCAGATTACAAACAAATTACAAACATCAGCAGACAGACCAAATACAGATTCATAGTTACCAACATCTAGGTTCAGCCCAGGAGCTCAGAGCAAGGGCTGGCCCAGAGTCACGCGTGCCACCACTGCTGCAGCAAAGAGCTCCAGAGAAGAGGAGGCCAACCCCTAGTTTTATATCTTTTTCAGCATCAGGGGTGAGTCACACATGCAACTCACCCACGTGACCTAGAATTGTCACAAAGAGGCAACTTAAACCCATGTGGTCTAAAAGCCTCTGCTGTCCCAGACATGTAAACTAGGCCCTCCCTGGAGTTAGCCCCATCTTGGGCCCCACCTTAGTTGCCAATCCACACCCACTAAGGTTTTACACCTAATAGGGGTTTGGTTCTGGGGCTTAGCACCTAGTAAGGCTCAATGAAATACACTGAATTACTCAAAGTGGACAAGGGGACTTGGTTGAACTAAGTGCTAAGGAGCCCATTTTGCTTACCAACACACTACCTTATCTGCACCTCAAGAGTTTTATAGAGGGTTGCCTAGAAGAAAACAGAGTGAGTTACATTTGGGAAATCGTGCAGTTTCTTGATCCCTAGTGCAAAGACCCATTTGGATATCCCCATTGGATATACCTGTTGGATATTCTTCCAGTGTTGTTCCGTAATTGCCAGTCTCACATCACAATTTCTAGGGAATTCAAGTTGCAAATCATCCAAAGGCACAAGGAGATGGCAGCATATTTCCAACGATGTCTTATGCTCAAGAAATGATTATAAATTATATAACTAAGGAAAATCTAAAAAAGAAAAATTTAAAAAGAATTTGGAAGTCATATATTGCAAGTGAGAGATGAGATAAATGACTTGAATCCCTGTTGAAACTTTTGAAATAAAAGATCCACAGGAAGGCTTCTAACACAAAGTGAAGAACCTCTGTGGTGACTGAAGAACATGGTCAAGAATTGCATAGGATCAGAAGTCATAGATGGAATACAAAGTGCACCCATGGAAAGCATGCCATCATAGACGTGTGACTCTAAGGCATGGTCATAGCATGGCTTTTCTCTCATCCTCTTCTCTTTCTCTGTGTTGACTTGAATGTTCAACCTATGCTCATGTTGGCAGTTTGGGAAATTCCCTACTAAGGGTGGCTATATTGCTACAGCTCACTCTTAGGATCCTAGAGACAATCCTGGTGTTCGGAGCTTTTCATCTACCGATAGCTGTAGCTCCCAAGTTCCTTTTGACATGCTTCCCATTTAAGTGAACCATCCAAGGTGACAACATTAATTCTTAATCATGATATACATTTACTATAGAAAATGCAAAGCAAGAATGTTTATAACATAATAGTCCTTCCATAAACCTGTGTAATTCTTTTCATCACCAATATATAATCAGTCAATCAACATTTATTAAGCACTTACTATATTCCAGGTACTGTAGTGAACATCTGGGACACAAAAAAAGAGGTAAAAGACACTCCCTGCCCTCAATGAGCTCACAATCTAATGGGAAAGACAACATGCAAACAAATACCTACAAATAAGCTATATACAGGGTAAATAGGAAATAACGGAGGGAAGGCACTGGATTTAAGAGGAGTTAGGAAAGGCTACCTGTAAAAAAAGGGGAGGGGGATTTAGTTGGAACTTAAATGAAGCTAAGGAAGCCAATAAATAGAATGGAAGAGGGAGAGCATTCTAGGCATGGGGGCTAAGCAGAGAAAATGCCCCAAAAGATGGAGGGTCTTGTTTATGGAACAGCAAAGAAGACAATGTCACTGGACTAAGGAGTAGGTGTCAAAGAGTAAGGTGTAAGAAGACTGGAAAGGTAGGAATAGGCTTGGTTATGAAGGGATTTGAATACCAGAGGATTTTATAAGGCGTTTATGAGGAAGAATGGGCCCAAACTTACAGGAACATAGCAGGGGGGCATTTGATTAGGAAACCCAGATGCCTGGGCAACTCATGATCCTGGAACCAGGCTCATGGTGTTTCTGTTAATGTTAGGGAACAGTGTTATTGTGGTTGTTTAGTTGTTTCTCAGTTGTGTCTGACTCTTCATGACTCCTTTTGTGGTTTTCTTGGCAAAGATACTAGCAGGAGTAGGGAACCTGTGGTCTAGGGGGCCACGTGTGCTTGGCCTCTACTAGAGTGTTTGGTCATTTTGTTCTCCAGTTCGTTTTACAGATGAGGAAACTGAGGCAAACAGGGTTAAGTACCTTGCCCAGAGTAACACAGCTAGTAAGTGTCTGAGATTGGATTTGAACTCAGGTCTTCCTGACTCTAGGCCCTGCACTCTCTCCACCTGGTCACCTTGCTGCCTCTAGGAAATAGTATGTACCAAAAATTCAATTTCTGATTAAGTACACTTCTCCACTGGCTGCTCTGATCGAACTGCTTATGTTCTTATGTTCTCTAAACAAGATCTCTTACACTTGGAATCTGCAGTTATTTAGGTCTGTTCTCTTGGTTGGGCTCCTCTTTCAAGTTGTAGGTAGTGGTAAAGGGTAAGGAGGACAAACCTTTGAAGTATTTCCTCTTTGTTAAGTCATAGGGGGCTGTACTGGGCAAGGCAGACAAGCTTCTCTTCTTTCCCCAGCCAGCTCTTAATCAGCAGAGGAGTCTTCTTCTTTTGTTAGCTCTCAGCAACAATGTTTTTCCTTCAGTCAGCTCAACTCTCAGCAGCAGATGAAAACTGTCTATCAGTTCAGTAGAGATGCAATACAGATTCTAAGCTCTTTCAACTCTTAGTTTGGCTCCTTTTCTATGAGCCATTCACTTACCTGGACTCAGCTGGGCTCATCATTCAAGCAGCCAGGGAGGCAGTTTCAGTTGTGTCTCTTCTCTGCTTTTTCTATCTCTTTCTGTTCCTCTTTGGATTCTTCTGCTTCTTCCCTACTTTGAAGTATGGTTTCCTTGTGTGACAGATGTACTACTGAATGTTTAATAACTAGTTTCTCTCACCCCCTTCTGAACACACATGACACACTTAAGTTTAATGTGCACTATTAACATTTTCACCATCACTTTCTTATGTGTAGTCAATCAATAAAACAGTGTAGTGTGTTTACTGATTTCCAAGGCTCGTACAACATTCCACCATCTCCAGCCAGCTCCAGGTGGCTCAAGCACAGGACTGGAAATGACTCAACCCTATCTCAGCGTGAGAAACCAAAACTGACATTTCTTTCAGATTCACTACAAATAGGCAAAATGCACTCATCCTATTATTATCAAACAATTCTAGTCATCAGTTTCCCAGTTATCAACCTCGAATAGCAGTCATTTTGTAAGTTAGCTACTGGGAAACAAGATACTTTGATCATCTTTCCTTCAGGAAGTACTTTTTCTCCAAGAGGCAGTTTCTCTCAGGTCCACTCAGAACTGTCTGTGTCTCCCCCCTTAGATTTTCCCTTGAGGGTCTGTTATCTCAGAAGAACTCTCAGAATTGTTTGTGTTTCTTCCTCTTTTCACAAATAAAATTGTCTAAATTTGAAAGGGGCAGCCTCTTACTGATGGAACCATAGATACATTGATGTATTAAAATACTACTCTATACAAAAGTCTGATTACCTGCTCTAGATTTTCTACTCTTAAGTGAATGTGAGCCTAACATATAAGGTAGCATCTTTCCTTGCTTTTAATTTTAAAGATATTTTGGGGGAAAGATCTTCTGGAATTAGATGGAAATGTCTTTAGATAGATGGATAGATAGATATAGAGAGAGACAGAGAGAGAGAGATCTGATACCTATCAGATCTCTCTATCTATCTACATCTATATCTATCTATCTAACCTTGTGATAGCATAAAGTAGATATTTTTTTTAATTTTTATTTTTAGTTTACAACACATGGTTCTATATAATTTTGAGTTCCAGATTTTCTCCCCTCCCTCACCCCTCCCTCCCCAAGATGGCATGGAATCTCATATAACTACCACGTATAACTTCACATTGAATTAATTTATACACTAGTCAAGTTGTGGAAAAGAATTATTACCAATGGAATGAATCATGAGAAAGAAGAAACAGAACCAAAAAAACAAACAAAACCCAAAAACAAAAACAAAAGCAAAGAAAAAAATGCGAGCATGAAGTGTGCCTCAATCGGCATTCAAACTTCATAGTTCTTTCTCTGGATGTAGATAGCATTCTCCTTCGTGAGTCCTTTGAAGTTGTCCTTGCACCTTGTGTTACTGAGAAGAGCAAAGTTTGTCAGGGTTGGTCCTCACGGAATCCATATATCTGTGGTTGTGTACAATGTTCTGGCTCTGCTCCGCTCACTCAGCATTATGTCATGTAGGTTTTTCCAGGTTGTTACGAAGTCCGTATCATCCCCATTTCTTATGGCACAATAGTATTCCATTACCTTCATATACCACAGCTTGTTCAGCCATTCCCCAATTGATGGGCATCCCTTTGATTTCCAATTCTTGGCTACCACAAAAAGAGCTGCTATAAATATTTTTGTGCATATGGGTCCTTTTCCCGCTTGTGTGATTTCTTTGGGATCCAACCCTAGAAGTGGTATTGCTGGGTCAAAGGGTATGAACATTCCTGTGGCCCTTTGGGCGTAGTTCCAAATTACTCTCCAAAATGGCTGGATCATCTCACAACTCCACCAGCAATGTAACAATGTTCCAATTTTCCCACATCCTGTCCAGCATTTATCATTTTCCTGTTCTGTTATTTTAGCCAATCTGACAGGAGAAATGTGGTATCTAAGAGTTGTTTTGATTTGCATTTCTCTAATCAGTGATGATTTAGAGCATTTTTTCATATGCTTATAGATAGCTTTAATTTCTTCCTCTGAAAACTGCCTGTTCATATCCTTTGACCATTTCTCAATTGGGGAATGGCTTGTATTCCTATATATTTGGCTCAGTTCCCTGTATATTTTTAGAAATGAGGCCTTTATCAGAGATACTAGTTGTAAAGATTTTCTCCCAATTTTCTGCTTCCCTCCTAATTTTTGTTGCATTGGCTTTTTTGTACAAAAACCTTTCAATTTAACATAATCAAAATTAAAACCTAAATTAATCTATCTATTCAGTGCCATACCCATCGAACTACCAAAAAATTATTTTACTGAGCTGGACAAAATAATAACAAAATTCATCTGGAAAAACAAGAGGTCTAGAATATCTAGGGTATTAATGAAAAGAAATGCTAGAGAAGGTAGCCTAGCCATACCAGATATTAAACTGTACTACAGAGCAGCAGTCATCAAAACTACCTGGTACTGGCTAAGAAACAGAGGTGTGGATCAGTGGCATAGGATAGGAATACAAGATGGAGAAGTCAACAACTATAGCAATCTACTCTTTGATAAACCCATAGAGGCCAGTTTCTGGGCTAATAATTCACTATTTCACAAAAACTGTTGGGAAAATTAGGAAATGGTAGGGCAGAAACTGGGTGTAGACCAATACCTTACACCATATACCAAAATAAAGTCAAAATGGGTTCATGATTTAGGAGTAAAGGCTGATACTATAAGTAATTTGGGAGAGCAAGGAATAGTTTACTTATCAGATTTAAGGAAAAGAAAAGGATTCATGACCCAACAAGAGTTAGAGAGCATTACAAAATGCAAAATGCATAAAGTAGATATTACAGCCCAATCTGGTTTGGATCCTGTCCTAGGGAAAACAAGAGGACATATGTAGCACAGTTCTATGTCAAGGCAGCCATTGTGCATGGGCAATAGCCCTGGTTTGGCTATCAAAGAACTTGGGTCCTAGTTCTCATCAGTCGTTAAACTTATAGACCTTAAGCAAACCCCTTTTCCTTTTGGAACTATAGTTCGCTCATCTCTAAAACAAAGGACTCAGATGATCTCTAAGTTTCCTTCCTGAAATCCTTTGATTTTATTTTTTAAGTATAAGACTGGATTTTGCAGATAATTTATGTAGTGCCTGAATCAGGGATGAAGGCATTTGCAGTGATATGATTTTGTCTAGTTCTTTCCTTCTCCCTTTCATGGGCCTCCAGTCCCTATCAAAATACCTGTCCTTTTACCATTGCCTTAGGACAAACTGTTTACTAATTAATTCCTGGGAAGATGTTATATGAGTGCTAATGGGTTAATGTTTGCATTCTAATGGGGTTTCTCCTAGGCAAAGCCGTAGCCCAAAGGAGAAAATGAGGTAAACTAGAAAGTGGCCTAGACAACTAGTGCCCTCCTGCTACTTACTACCTATATAACCTTGGGTGAGTCATTTGATTTGTCTTGGCTTCAGTTTCCACCCCTGTAAAGTGAAGGGGTTGGACTCTGTGTATCCATCATAGGTCTCTTTGGCACAAGTCTCTGGACCTCTTCACATAATATTTTTAAATGTACAAAATAAAATACATCATCTTACAAAAGAAAATAAGTCATATGAAATAGTTATCAAAAGATTGTTTTAAAAACAAAAACAAGTTCACTGACCCCAAATTAAGAACTCCTAGATGGGATGATCTCTTAGTTATTTTTAAATTACCTAATCCTATTAACTTATATTTGGGACTCTGAGTAAGTGTAACTTTCATGTGGATTTTTGGAGTTGCTTGTTTTGGGGTTTATGACTAACTGTTCTCTAATATTGTTCACTGTATACAGTTATCCCTTCCACATCTCAGGGATTAGGGACTCAGAGGACCCACAATCTGAAAATTCTACATAAAATTTTTTGGCCCTCCCTTCATACCAGAAAAGAAGTATGAATTATTATGGTATTAAAAGATGAAATATATTGATATTGTCCAATACACATATATACATACATACATATATATTTTATGCAGCTCTGAATTTCTAAACTTTTTCTGTGTTGTCTACTGGCCTTCGCATGCCATTCGTGGCTTCCGCAAAACTCCTCACAAATTCCTATTTAATTTCTTATGCCTACCCAAGATATAGCGAAGCCATGATGGGGAAAGTCATGCTGTAGAAAGGATAATTGTACCTGAATATGAGGTTTTTGTTGTTGTTCAGTCACTTCAATCATGTTCAATTCTTTGTGATCCATTTGGAGTTTTCTTGGCAAAGATACTAGAGTGGTTTTCCATTTCCTTCTCCAGCTCATTTTACAGATGAGGAAATTGAGGCAAACAGGGTTAAGTGACCTGCCCAGAGTGACATAGCTTGTAAGTATCTGGGGCCAAACTTGAATTTAGGTCCTCCTGACTCCAGGCCCACTGCTCATTCCACTGCACCACCTTGCAAAGTAAACCAGGTAGAGCTAGGCAAAGATATTTCCAGATCTCTTGGGTGGAGGTATATAATGATCCAAGAGAAATGGGAAAATCCCAGAATTAGTACTAGAACTCTTTGAACCATGGGAATCTCTG